>NC_056610.1:25890216-26029980 GCF_018340385.1 Cyprinus carpio
TCTTCATGTTTGGCCCCTGAGGTCCAACTGAGGAACCACAGAGCTTTCCACTGGGTGTTCTTGATACCATTCTTAGTGCTAGGGCTTCCTCCAACCAGACCCGAGTTCTGCCAGTAAATGGGGTACACAATGTAATCCAGTCAACTGCCATATTGCTTCAGTTGTCTGGACTTCATGCAAGAGAAATTGTCAACAGGCACATGCCCTGCTACTCTTAAGGTTAATGTAGCCACTCTTTCGGCTTGCCACGCCGTGATTGACGGGATGCCACTCGGGAGAACACCCTCTGCCTCTCACTTTCTTCGTGGGGTCAGACGACTAAGGCCTACAGTAAAAACCAGATGCCTTCTTGGGACTTAGCTATAGTTCTCGTAGGCTCTGGTTGAAACACACCTTTGAACCTTTAGAATTAGGGATATGCCCCAGGGAGCGTGAAAGTGATTTTGCATCCTCCATCCTGATTACCTGCCTAAGGTTCCGTTTTTGGCTGTACATCACGGTCATTCTAAAGGCCTTCTGCCCTCCGCCATTCACAACGCCGGAGCAGGAGAAATCTTATAGACTGTGTCCAGTCCGTGTTCTTCAGATTTACGTCCACTACACTAGCCAGTGGCGTAAGTCGGAGCAACTGTTCATCTGTTATGGTGGTGGTAACAGAGGAGCAGCTGCCCCCAGGCAGACCATGTCTCACTGGGTCAGGGATGCTATTGCTTTGGCTTATGAGGCGCGCGGGTCAAGCTTCGCCTATAGGTCTTAGAGCTCACTCCACAAGGGGGTCGTCGTCCCTCTAGTGCTTTGGCAAGGGGTGCCCCCTTAACAACAGGTTTGTGTTGCGGCAGGTTGGTCCTCTCCGCACACATTCATAAGATTTTTATAGTTTGGATGTCCATGTTATCCGGGCTCTAATGTCCTGGAGTCAACATCGCAAGCTAATGTCTGAGGCCTTCTTGTGGTTTGGTAGCAACACCTGCACAACCTTAGGGGTCCAGACATTTTCAAGCACGGTGGCGTGGGTATTCTCGTTCCCAATGCGCTGAGCAGCACAGCATTGACTGAAGCTTTTGAAAAGGGAATGTTCCGGTTACTTACTGTAACCTTGTTCCCTGAGAAAGCGGAACGAAATGCTGCGCTGCATTGCCATACTGAAATATGTCCCAGAACTGCTCTTCAGACAAAATGTCCTGTTGATGCACCTGTGGCTTATCTATTTATAGCCCCGTGTTGCGGGCGCGCTCCGATGACGTCATCAACCGAGGCTATATTACCGCCGGGTCAATTCTATCGATGTGTTACACACATTATTCACCAACAAGACGTTTCACAATGCGCTGAGCAGCGCAGCATCTAGTTCTGCTTTCTCAGGGAACAAGGTTACAGTTAAGTAACCGGGAACGTTACTGCTGGTAGAAATATGACATCCCTCTCATCATGAATTTCAACAGACACAAATCACACAAACATTCATAATAGTTCTACGGAAGACACATATCAGACTCTTGATCTCATATCAGGTCTATCAAATGATAAAAAAAATTACGTTTTTCTACATTTCCTGAAACTTTTTGAAAACAACTGAAGAAATAGTAGAAGGCATGTACAACACACACAAAAGCATATCTAATCCATCATTGCTCATAATTTAATTCATATTACATTAAATACATGTACAGCAGCCAGAACCATCAGAGGTCTGGTGAATAAACTTTTAGTTTCCATGCAGATATAAGGATTTATAAATAAATGGCAGCATGTGTGCACAATGTTAATAGAAATATCATGTATGACCTTTAATAGAAATGGCATGCTTCATGTTTTAATGTTTAATAATACTGAGGATTGATTGGCTGTGAAAATTCTGCTTTGAATTTTCTCTTTTGAATGCAAAGAAAATATTTTAATGCAAATAATGACTGCAGCAAAAAATAAAATATAATGAACTATTTATAATATAGAGGCATGTTATCAGCAAATAAAAAGAGGAAAGAGAAAGTTAGAGAATTTTTTTAGCAGTGATAAAGCTGAACCATGTGATGATGGGTGAAAACAAGAATAGAAATGCAATCATTTTATATAAAATGCTACATTAGTTTGCAAGCTTCTTCAAGTTAAAGTATATGTTTGATCAGTCAGTGAATGCTATTTCTATATTTCCTGGTATATAATCAGCTGTTATACTTTACATAAGGATTTTTTTGAGAATTCAGACTCCTGCAGTTTATTTCTGAATTACCAGCACAAACTTTTAAAAACATTTTTATTCCCACATCATTTTGGGGTCTTTAACAAAAACACCGAACTCTTTAACTATAAGTCTTGCAATTAATTGAATAATACTTTGTTTTTATGTCAGAGATTGATCTGATTGATCAGCATCATAAGAGTTTGATGTGAAAGTGACTCACATGCAGCAGTTTGCAGCAGCAGCAGCATCAGTCCAAAGATGAGCATCATTTCTCTAAAGTCCAGTTTTCAGAAGAACTCAATCCCACAGAAGAGTGTGACGCTGCTTCAGATCGTCTGTGTTCTGGCTCTCATCAAGACAGCGTCTTCATGGCGAGACTCACACTGGACTGACACACGAGGAAACCTCTGACCGCTTCACTGAGGAAAGAGGAAGTTCTTCTTATGGGGGAGACACATGCTGTTTAGTTTGCACTACGGATAAATCTGAAACAAGAGAAACTAAGAGAAAGAAAGAACAAGTATCAGGCACATTTTCTAAAAAAAAATTTGCAAAAAAATCTTGTTTTAGAAGCAACAAGTGGACAGCATTTTGTTTCTGAGTGAAGTAAAAATGACTAGTTATGCAGATGACTTCACAGATTCTCTTGCAGATCACATAAAACAGTATCTTTAGTGTATTAATGAAATCTCTGGACAGTTTTATTGATAGTAAAGCAGAATCAGGTCTACATGCAGCTGTGTGTATTGAGTGTGTGCTGATGTTTGACTCAGTTCTAGTCAGTTCACATGTGAATGAAGAGAGGATTGTGATCTTCTGTTGACTGGAGCAGAGACTCATGGGACTCAGAGCTGCTGATGTAGAGAGCGCCACCTGCAGGAGAAAACTACAACTACAGCTGCACTCTTTCACAGCCATCTGATCTCATTTCATTCACAACTGAAGACTGAAATGATCTTAATCTGATCTATCTGATCGTAACTTATCATTAAAGCTGAATTAAGGATGTTTTTTAGTTAAAGTTAACGAATTAGCCTACTCATAAATAATCAATGAAAAAAAAAACAATGTGGGGTCGAGTATTCCTTTAAACTTTGCTGCCAGACAAAACACACTTTCTTTGTTATGAGCGACATCTGCAGGAGGAAACAAGAGTTACAGCTCAAAATATTTGCTAAAAATCATTTGATTTCTGTCTGGATTTATTGTTTTTATACATGTTTTTTATGTTTAAAATCATTGATGTATGCTTTCTGTTGGATAAAGTGTTAATTGACTGTGTTATAATATAAAAATTGTATGAGCGACTTATTGACTGCAGATAACTGTTTTCATTTCAGAGTGGTTTATTTTCACATTTAACTCAAAAAACAAATTCAGCAATGACCCCGTTTACAATGTCTAAAGAAGGACATGTTTAGCAATGTTATATGATGCAAATATCTTGTGAAGAATAATGCATGAATAATGCATATGATATACGTTAAAAGTCAATTACAAAACCAAGCAAAACCAAACCGCAGACAGCAAAACCACAGACATGACAAAACTGAGAAACAGATCAAGATCTTAAAACAGATAAAACATCTAAACAGACCAGTAAATGAAAGAAATCAACCATAACAGAATAAAGTTAAAGAACAAGAGCAGAAATATGAAAATAAACACAATGTGACAGATTCTGATTCAGAGAAATAAAGTTTTATCAGTGATGATCAGAAGGGGTTTCATGTAATGATATAAAAGAACTGCAAGTTCATTCAGTGTGAAGACACATAAGTAATATAAGCATTAAAACTATTACAAAAGAGAAATGTCCAGAAAATAATCTTCATAACTAAAATGAGAGAAAATCTGGTTTAATTCTTATTTTCTGGTTTTAATTAATCTCTTGGGTTTATATTATAAGATCTGCAGTCGACAGCTGAAAGCTGGATTGATGTGAGGAATCTGTGAGATTATGAAGTTATTTCTCATAGATGTGATGATCTGCTGCTGCTCTCATGAATCTTCTGCTGTGTGTACATGTCCTTCTCTCAATCTTCTCATCCTCACTTTCTGATCTTCCTGTTTCTTTCCTTAAAACATCACATCATCATCATCATCATCCTCATCTTCACACTTTTAATATTTAGTCAAGTCAAGTCTGCTTTATTGTCAATTCTTACACATGAACAGTACATACATACAGAGAATCGAAATTGTGTTACTCTCAGACCCCCAGTGCATACAGATAACACTAACAGTAAAGCCTAAAAATCTAGATCAAATATAAAATAAGATACAACTATACAATAAGGGAATGTAAAAAAGACATATAATAAAAAAAACAAATAAAAAGTTAAATAAATTTACATGTCAAATCCATAATAAATGCTGATGATAAATGTCTCTCACCTGACGTGTGTCTCATGTAGATGTGAAAAGCTCCTAACAGACCCAACAGAACCATCAGCTGAAGACACCAGACCAACACAAACACCAGAGACACTGAACAACACAAACACAGCAATCAATCAATCAATCAATCAATCAGTCAATCAATCAATCAGTCAATCAATCAATGTACAACAATTAGGTAGAAAACAAAACCTTCATGTTTTAAGCAGTGACACGTTCTGAATGTGTGTGCTGATCACTGATATCAACACAATTCACTGCTGAGATCAAGCTGAAACAAGCTAAAGACACTTTTCAAGAATTAAGAGACTTGACTGTTCTTCATCATATATATATATATATATATATATTTATACACACAGTATGTGGACATTCATGTAATAAAATCTCACCAGGACAGGGTTTTGAGTCTAATAGTCTTCTGTGCGTGACTGACGTGGTTCTTCACGCTGCAGCTGATGTTTCCATCAGTTCCCTCATCCAGATCAATGCTGCTGTTTCCAAACATTAGTCCTTCTTCTAGTACTTTTTCATTCAGGGTCCAGCTGTAGATGATTTGATCTCCCTCAGAGGAGCAGAACACTGTAGTCCTGATTGAGGAGCAGATAAATTAACACTTCCACTGAGCCAATAGGAGCTGGAGGGAGGGACACATGACAGTCACATGACTCTTTCTCAACATGTAATCAGTGTCAATCTCAAAGCATTTCTAAAATAAAATATATTGCTGAGAGCTTCTAAACCTTCAACATTCACTTGAATATCACTTTTCATTGCCATATCTATCTTAACGACAAATGATGTGTATCTTCCTGAATCTGCTCTGGTCACATTGTTTATGGTCAGAGTCATATTATCAAAGAAGAACTCAGATCTGTTTCTGATGGATTCATGTGTATTTATGATCAGAGGCACATTTTTAAAGAACTTAGATATATCTCTGGATTCATAATTATACTTTTTATTTTTCTTTATGCTAAAAACTGTCAGTCTACTGCCATCATTTAACGTCTTATACAAATCAAGTTCAGTATATGAAGGGTTCAGCATCATCTGTAGATTGAGTTTGTGTCCCAGAGCTGCGTAACATTGTTTGATCGAATATGGTTCATCAAATGTGCAGAGCTGATCCAGACCTAAAGAACAAAACACACACAAAATTAAACCTACCAAAATCAACAGACAGAGTCAGAGTGTTACTGCTGGTAGAAATATCATCTCTCTCATCATGATTTTCAACAGACACAAATTACACAAACATTCATAATAAGTTCTACGGAAGACACATATCAGACTCTTGATCTCATATCAGGTTTATCAAATGATAAAAAAAGTTTTTCTACATGTCCTGAAACTTTTTGAAAACAACTGAAGAAATAGTAGAAGGCATGTACAACACACACAAAAGCATATCTAATCCATCATTGCATAATGTAATTCATATTACATTAAATACATGTACAGAAGCCAGAACATCAGAGGTCTGGTGAATAAACTTTAGTTTCCATGCAGATATTAGGATTTATAAATAAATGGCAGTATATGTGTGCTGTTATACTTTACAGAAGGAGATTTCTGAGAATTCAGACTCCTGCACTTTATTTCTGAATACTCTTTAACTATAAGTCTTGCAATTAATTGAACATTACTTAAGTAATATTCTTATATATTGAATATTAAATGTCAAGTCTGTTTCAAGCCTAGTCAAGTCTGTGTATCTTGTTTGGATTATATTTGGATTATCACTTTGTAAATAAACTGCACTTGGGTTCATCTACGCTCGCCTTCAGTGCACTAATCATTACAGCTACGTTTTAATGTTTAATAATGAGGATTGATTGGCTGTGAAATTTTTGCTTTGAATTTTGCTCTTTTGAGTGCAAAGAAAATATTTCAATGCAAATAATGACTGCAGCAAAACATTAAATATAATGAACTATTTATGATATAGAGGCATGTTATCAGCAAATAAATAAGAGGAAAGAGAAAGTTAGAGAATTGTTAGCAGCGAAAAAGCTGAACCATGTGATAATGTGTGAAAACAAGAATAGAAGTGCAATCATTTTATATAAAATTCTGCTTTAGTTGGCAAGCTTCTTCAAAGTTAAAGTAATATGTTTAATCAATCAGTGAATGCTATTTATATTTCCTGGTAGATAATCAGCTGTTATACTTTACAGAAGGAGATTTCTGAGAATTCAGACTCCTGCACTTTATTTCTGAATTACCAGCACAAACTTTTAAATACATTTTTATTCCCACATCATTTTGGGGTCTTTAACAAAAACATCCAACTCTTTAACTATAAGTCTTGCAATTAATTGAATATTACTTAAGTAATATTCTTATATATTACTTGAATATTAAAAGAGTTTGATGTGAAAGTGACTCACATGCAGCAGTTTGCAGCAGCAGCATCAGTCCAAAGATGAGCATCATTTCTCTAAAGTCCAGCTTCAGAAGAGATTCAGATCAAGTCTTACCGACAGACAGAAGCTCTACTGACACATCAGGATATTATCTGACTATTACAGAGAAAGTAAGAGGAAGTTTTCAGAGATTGTTACTCTGATTTAGCAGTTCCTACTTCAACACACACACACACACACACACACACACACACACACACACACACACACACACACACACACACACACAACTGAAAGTAAGAGAAAGAAGAATAATTTCACAGTCACGCTTCTAAAAATGCAAAAAGTCTGTAATTATTGTTTGGCAGGACTTTGTTAAAGTTTTATCAATGCACTTTCTATGAAGAAAAAAACTCACTAAATAAAAGTTAAATTGTTTCAAGCTCATCAAAGCCTTTTGATTCATATCAAACAGACTTCAGTGTTTCGAGCAAATGCAATATAATACAATAGTAATGTTGTCTGAAATAGATTTGTGAGGTGGAGCCTAATTTTAAAACAAAGCAAAGCTAAACAAATCAATGAAACCCAGTGAAAAAGTTGTCAAGATCATATTTAATATTATTTAATTTTAACAGTGACAACCTAAAACACAAAAAAAAAACTGAGACACAGATCAAGATAAACAGATGTGAACAGTTAAATCATCTGACACAGAAGAGACAGATACAAAATGAAAAACAGAGATGTGAAATAACTCACAAAATAAACACACAGAATAACTTCACAATCAGCCAGAAGAGTTTTATCATGAATGAACAAAAGGTGTTCCATGTGATGAAACAAAAATACTGCTGGCCAAATCAAAACAACAAAACAAAAAAACAAAAGCAAAAACAAAAACAAAACAAACAATTAAAAAAAAAATACATTCATAACTAAACTGTAGTCAGTCTGGTTTAATTCATTCGTCACAAGTCTGTAATTCTGCCTCTAAATGAGATTAAATGATGATTTCATGAGCCGCTGATTTACACCTGACAGAAATAATGCTCACGGAGATACATCAACATACTCGACAAGAAATAAACAACACATGTAAAGATCATTGTTGATTATGAAAGCTTCCTCTGTCTCCTGGTTTTATTCGACATCTGAAAGCTGGATTGATGTGAGAATCAGTGAGATTATAGTGTAAATAGATGTGATGATCTGCTGCTGCTCTCATGAATCTTCTGCTGTGTCTTCATGTCCTTCTCTAAATCTTATTCTCACTTTCTGATCTTCCTGTTCATATCCTGTTAATATCTGCATATCAAATCCATAATGATGATGATAAATGTCTCTCACCTGATGTGTGTCTCATGTAGATGTGAAAAGCTCCTAACAGACCCAACAGAACCATCAGCTGAAGACACCAGACCAGAACAAACACCAGAGACACTGAACAACACAAACACAACCAACCAATCAACCAACCAATCAATCAATCAATCAATCAATCAATCAATCAATCAATCAATCAATCAACCAAACAATCAACCAACCAACCTATCAATCAGTCTGTGTAGTTGATATCTGTAGATGAACAGACATGATCTCACCAGGACAGGGTTTGAGTCTAATGGTCTTCTGTGCGTGACTGACGTGGTTCTTCACACTGCAGCTGATGTTTCCATCAGTTCCCTCATCCAGATCAATGCTGCTGTTTCCATCCATCAGTGGATCTCCATTCAGAGTCCAGCTGTAGAGGAGCTGATCCCCCTCAGAGGAGCAGAACACCCTCATCCCCCCACTGGAGGAGCAGATGATTGACACTTCCACTGAGCCAATAGGAGCTGGAGGGAGGGACACATCACAGTCACATGACAAACACAAACTCTTGTTCTTCCACACTACTCATACTATTACTGGAGTATGAAGTGTGTTTACTGTGTGCTACAGGAATAAAAATCTTCACAGAGATTCAACTGATTCATTTTCATGAGAGTGAGATCTTTGGAGAACATGAGATTGTAATGAGTCTGATGAGAGAGTTTCTGTACCTTCAACAATCACCTGAAGATCTCTAGATGTTTCTGAGCCATCTGAGCGATCGAGAGTTAACCTGTAATTCCCTGAATCTGCTCTGATCACACGGTTTATTATCACAGTCCCATTAATGACTGTCACTTCATGTCTTTTATTATAAAGATTACATTCCCTAATCCTGACATATTTTACTCTACAAACTGGATCATCTGCTCTGTTATCTATTCTCTTCATTATCTTCAAGTCATATTTACTAGTATCCAGCACCATCAGCAGATTGAGTTTGTCCCAGAACCGATCCAGACCTGAAGAACAAAACAGAGACAGACACACACAGATATATATATAATTTTTTTTTATAAATCTCACTCTCTTCATGATTTAAAGTCAGACAAAAATAACACAAACATTCACAGAATTAAGTTTCAACAGGAGAATCGTATCAGACAGACTCTCAGCTCTCACATAATGTTCCTAATTATGATCCAGATCATAAACCACATGAAATTGAGCAGTTTTCTGTCCTGTGTTGAACTTGTTGGTCTTTAACACCTGAAGTTAGTCATTCGTTCATTCATTCATCTCAATGGCAGATGTTCTGACGGAAGTAAGTGATTTGATTCTTACATCTTTGGTCATGCGTGTTCAGGTCTGAACACAATCACCTGAGCTGTAAATTTCATGAGTGATCACTCTGGAGCTGCAGGGACATTCACTAAAATACAATGAAGTAGCAATATACATTGCTTGCAAAAAATCAGTTGTGATGCTTCTGAGTTGCAATGAACAGAGAAAGTTTAGTGTAAATATTGACACATCAAGAGCTGGATTTATCATCAGTTGAAGAGACATTGTCATTATAGAGAGTGCAAAGTAATTAATGTGCAAAAATAAATATGTGGAAATAAAGCTCTGTAAAAAGGATCTCCTGAAGGATCCAGTGGCCATTCCCTGTGGACACAGTTACTGTAAGAGTTGTATTACAGGCTTCTGGGATCAGATGAGAGTCTACAGCTGTCCTCAGTGCAGACAGACCTTCAGTCCAAGACCTGCTTTAGCTAGAAACACCATGCTGGCTGAAGTGGTGGAGAAACTGAAGAATACCAGACTCTCTGCTGACTGTGACGCTGGAGCTGGAGATGTGCAGTGTGACGTCTGTACTGGAAGAAAATACAGAGCTGTCAAGTCCTGCCTGGTGTGTCTGAACTCTTACTGTCAGAATCACCTCGAACAACATGAGAGTTTGTTTAAAGGAAAGAGACACAATCTGACTGATGCCACTGGACGACTGCAGGAGATGATCTGTCAGAAACATGAGAAGATCCTCGAGGTTTTCTGTCGCACTGACCAGGAATGTATATGTATGCTGTGTACGATGTATGAACATAAAAACCACAACATTGTATCAGCTGCAGAACAGAGGACAGAGACACAGGTATTTAAAAATAGACACTGATGAAATATTGCTGAAACTCCTTATGCGTCATTTTAATTCATGTACAGTAACTGTTAACAATCATCACTTTTGGATTTAGAACCTACAGTACAGCCATTATATATCATATCAGATAAGTAATCTTTAAACTGCCTCACCCTATGTTTACTGGATTCATGTGTTCACATGATGATTTACATTTACTTTTACATTTATCATTTTGCAGATGCTTTTATCTGAAGCGAATAACAATTGGGGAATGCATAAAGCAATTCATCTTATAAAGGCAAAAAGACACAGGAAGTGCTTATAATACCAAGTATCAGGCATTGTTCAAATAAGTACCAGATATAAAGGTACGGAATAAACAATGAGAAAGATAACGTTTTTTTTTTTTTTCGCAAGAGAAGAGTTTTCAGCTGTCACTTGAAAATTGTCAGGGATTCAGCTTTCCAGCTAGGGGTGGGAAGATTATCCACCAGCCAGGAATGGTTAATGAGAATGTTCTGGAAATTGATTCTGAGCCTCTCTGTGATGGTACCATGAGGCATCGCTCACTAGCAGATCTCAGACTTCTGGAGGGGATGTAGATTTGTAGTAGTGTGTGGAAGTAGGCGGGTGCTGAGCCTGTGGCTGTTCTACATACAAGCATTAATGTCTTGAACTTGATGCAAGCCGCAACCGTAGCCAGTGCAAGAAGATAAAGAGAGGTGTAACATGGGCTCTTTTGGGCTCGTTGAAGACCAGTCGTGCCCCTGCATTCTGAATCATTTGTAGAGGTTTGATTGTGCTTGATGGAAGTCCAGCCAGAAGAGCATTGCAATAGTCCTAGGAATGGGAACAAGGGGCCTGGACAAGAAGTTGTGCAGCAAGGGCCTGATCTTACTGATGTTGTGTACCATTGGATTATCTGGTTGAAATGAGAGATAGAGCTGTGTGTAATCAGCATAGCAATGGTAGGAGAAGCCATGTGCCTGTATAATGGGATGTACTGTATAAGGAACCCCAGTGAGCAGTTGATGTGCTTTAAATACCTCCCCTCCCCAAGCCACCCTGAAAGACCTACCAGTGAGATAGGATTCAAATGCCCAGTGTGACATCACAAAACTGTGATTCCCAGTGATGAGAGGGCAGACACAAGGATCTGATGATTCACCGTGTCTAAAGCAGCAGATAGATCCAGCAGAATAAAAACTGATGATTTGGAATTATCTTTTGAAATCTGCAATGCTTCCGTGACTGACAGTAGCGCATTCTCATTTGAATGGCTACTCCAGAAACCTGACTGGTTAGCGTCCAGTTTGTTGTTCTGTTAAAGAAATAATGATACCTGGTTAAAGACAACTCGTTCAAGGGTTTTCCCTACGAATGGAAGGAGAGAGACAGGTCTGTAGCTATCTATAAGTGAAGTGTTTAATGTAGGTTTTTTAAGCAGTGGGGTTACCTGAGCTGCTAGTGCTAGTAGTTTTCTGTGACATTCACTATCATCCATTTGTCCTCCAGCACCAGCTGAAGGAGACGCAGAAGACGCTCCATCAGAGAATCCAGCAGAGAGAGAAAGATCTTCAGCAGCTGAGAGAGACTGTGGAGTCTCATAAGGTGAGTCTGGAGAAGAAGAGAAGTTTGTCTCCGTCTCAGTTCAGACTCACTGAAGCTGAATCACTGTGTGTCCTAAAACGCTCTGCACAGACAGCAGTGGAGGACAGTGAGAGGATCTTTACTGAGCTCATCCGCTCCATTGAGAGAAGCCGCTCTGAGCTGATACGACTGATCAGAGATCAGGAAAAGACTGCAGTGAGTCGAGCTGAAGAACGACTGGAGCGACTGCAGCAGGAGATCAATGATCTGAGGAGGAGAGACGCTGAGCTGGAGCAGCTTTCACACACACAGGATCACATCCAGTTCCTGCAGGATAACAGAGATCTAGAAGAACAGGATCATAGTGGTCTTGAGTAGATACTACACTCACAGAAAAACAACACATAAACAATACAATATAGTCTTATTATATATTCATCAGTCAGACTGTCATCACATCATTTTCTTTTGAAAAGAGACTGCTTACATATGGCTTTCAGCTCTGGAAATCTCTTATAAAACATTTCTCTCAGATTTTTCTTCTTGAATATATATTTAGCTGTCAAACACAATTAGTGGCACCAACAGTTCAAAACTTCAACAACATTTCAACTTTAACCTAATTTTTCTTTTTACCTCATTTTTCTTTCTGATTTATTTAGGGCTGGTCCGAATACTATTTTTTGAGCTTCGAAGCTTCGGTAGTAATCAACACCGAATATTTGAAGCTTTGGAGGGAGGGGCTGAACATTTTCTTCTCTCTAATAAAGGCAGGAATCCTGTTGTGTCTGTCTGTTAGCATTTTTATTATGTCGAGAACCATTTATCCAATCGACTTCACGTGTGGCGGATGCAAACCCAAGGGAGTGCAGTGTTGCATTTTGGTGCAATACGGACACGCGACGGTTCAGAATTAATTAACATTTAGTAAACTACTACTGGATTACAGTCCAAAGATGCAAGTACATGCAGATATATGGATATATTTACTCATGTTTACTTCATATTTCTTCTGACAGAATCATAATTTCTATTCATTTTCCACTGATTTACGCGGTCTGATGATAATTAGCTGCTCCCAGCGCTGTCTCTGTGTGTGCACTCCTCCGTGTTCATGCTGTGACTCAGACAAACTCTGATTCGTTCTTCAGTCGAAGAAGTGTCTCATAACAAGACAACGTCGCATCGTGTCACATGCTTCCTTCACTCTTTCGCATTGATATCTGACCACAACAACACAGAGAAATCTCTGCACCCATGAAATATCCAAATAATAAACACACGATTACAATAGTATATGGTTTGTATGTGATTTTCTTGAGATTTGGGGCATTTATATAACAATAATTATTTTGCACATATGTAATGCTAAATTTGTGCAGCGATATAAAAGTCTATAAATAGCATATTTTTACAACACTAAACGCCCAAATTCCACATGAGATTGCAAAAGGATGTTATTATAAACACTTGATGTAGGTTTAAAGTGAGTTTTGAGTAAAAGTATACTAATAATCTCAAAAATTGTCTTATGTAGCTTGATGCTATTGTTAGCGCTAATGCAGCTACATAACAGGTGCGGTTCTTCTTCATAATGCATTTTGTCATAATAATTCACGTAAGGTCGTAAGAAAATGTTTTGTTGTATTTTTAAAGTAAGACTTTTGATAATAGTTGGGTAAATGAATACTGGGATTGAAGCGATGTGGCATGGTAAATCTTTAAATACCAGAACAATGGCTAATAATGGCTGAATAAAAACAAAAGAATAATGATAAAAGAATAATGCGGATAATGTCTCATACCTGGCCAATGTGTGAAAGTCTCGTTTCGTAAGAACAATAGAATCATGAATGAGGCAGTATTCAAAGCCAAACATATGGAGACAGCACACAGGAGAGTTTACAGGAGATCACAGGGGCCATAAATCAATTTTATAAACTTCTCTAAAAACACACGACATAGCTTTAGAAAATATTTCATAAAATTCAGTTTTACAGATTATATTATGAATTTTCAAATGAAGCATTAGTAGACTTATGGCTTTAACTTCATTATGTTTCTAAAACCATATCCTACATGGTTAAAAAATATGTTTTTAATACTTTTATTTTTGTTTTTATGTTTGAGTTTATATATCTTTATTATGATAACAGTCTGAGTAATTCTGATTCTTGAACAGTAAACTTTGAAGTGTCAGCTTTGTGAACATATGTTGATTATGTATCTAGTCAGAAAGACTCATGAGCAGAAACATTTTTTATTTTGGGTATGTCATTTCTGTCTCCATGCCGAAAATGGGGGTATACTGGTAAAGGGGTTAATGACAAAATTTTCATTTTGGGGTGGAGTATCCCTTTAAGCTCACATCATGTATTATTAAAAATTCTTGTTTATTTTATCTGAAATTTTTAAAGAATAATTGTAATATATATATATATATATATATATATATATATATATATATATATATATATATATATATATATATATATATATATATATATATTGAAGGTACAAAGTCAATCACAAAAAAAAAAAAAAAAAAAAAAAAAAAAAAACCAGAACACTAAAATCAAGTAACAAGGCATTCAAGTCGATCAGTTATATATTCATGGCGAGCGTGATTTCACCAAGTACATCATGTTCCTGGATCAACATCCTTGCTGATCCTGGAACAACATTCCAATCATCCAATCAGAATTGATATGAACTTTTCAGGAAATATCTGTTTTAGGCTTACCATCAGGGTTAGGTGCTTCTACTCCCTTGTTAATCAGCTATCATTTCACACTGGTTTTAGAAATAAATTATGGGTAGGGTTAGGTTTAGGGGTAGGGATTGGGTTAAGTTTATTTTTGGACAATAATGTTGATCCAGGATCATAAGAAGAAGTCGATCCATGAACATGTTTTACTTGGCAAAATCACGGCAAGCATATACTGTATTCACAGTGAAGTGTCATTTAAGCACATTTCAAAATCTATACTAGTTCACGTTCAGTTAAGTAACAGATATTCAAAAACCAAATAAAACTTACCAATAAAACATTTAATTCATGGGGATGAATACAGAGACTAGCTTCATTATGAAACTTCTTTTTAAATGGATGTCAACTTATCTATAGTCTCTTAAGCCTGGAATACACTACATGATTTTTGCCCCGATTTTCCACAGATTTACAGTCTGGAAAAGCTGATGCTAGTTGCCAAAGGTCAGAGCCAGTCTGTAGATTTGAGTTGAAAGAATCCATAGAAAATCAATTAACTTAACTTAAAGTGACAAGGATCAGTTAATATTTAAAGTATGTTTATGAAGTATTTACATAGATGTTCAGTGTGGAAGAGCTTAAATAGAGCACACTGAGCTTAATTGTAGCAGCAACAGTTGTTTTATAAATTTCATGTAATATTTATTAAAATGACAGGATTTTGTTAAATAAAAAGTCTAGGTCATGTATTAAGTTCATACATATTTTAATATGAACAACTTTATTAAGAATATCTATGAAATTATACTTTTTCTAATTGATATCACACTGAAGCTGTGTGATTTTTACAGTAGTTCACCCTTTAAGCTCACCTTAAAATAATATGAAATCTTTAAAAATTACAGCACTGTAAAATGAAAGACCAGCAATAAACTGTCAATTTATAATATTAAGGATGTAAAAGTACAAGCCAGTAATGCCTGTGAAGTAATATATTAGCATAGCACACAATCTTATACAGCTAGTCAGCTAACTGTGTTCTGTAGCATCTGTGCTGTGTTGCTAAAATGTTTTGGATCTAATGTAATTATTTTCCACATCCAAGTTCTTGGTTATAATATGCAAAAGTCTGAACATTAATCTCTTAATTTTACAATTATTAGTGAAACTTACCCAAAATAAAGGCTTAAAAAAATTGCTGAAAAGACAATAGAAGTGTGGAGCTGATGAGTTTTGATTTCTGTTTTCTGTAGAGTTTCCAGTCTCTCTCAGAACCTCCCGAATCTACAGACGTAAATGACGATCCCTTCAGTTCTCTCTTCTCGTTTGATGGTCTGAGAGAATCTGTCCATCAGCTGAGAGACAAACTGGAGGATTACTGCAAAGAGGAGCTCAAGAAGATCTCACAAAGAGGTAAAGTCCTGGAGATTCATCTGCTCTCAGAAACCAGTCCATCATCATCTCATATCATGGAGAACATCATATTAGAAATGTCTTAGGAATGGATGCAGGATCAGGAGAATCACACTTGCTGCATTTCCATTACAGATTTATGCAAAAAGTATTGTGAAATGATGGTGTTTCCATTAAACGATTTTATTCGACTAAAACTTAAAAAAAACTAATTTGCAATAAGTCATGCGATGAGTGTTGGTAGGTTTACGTATATCACAGACACCCCACTAGCCATTACTTTTATTTGAAGGAGCATGGAGAGCCGCTTCTGGGATTCTTCTGCAATGTGCGGTGGCTGGTATAAAACACAAGCATTGACTCGAGTGGCTGTGATCAGCTCTGGTGTCGGAGCCGTAATGCAGTGTAAATAAGGGGTTATCAAGGAAAGCCTCTTATTGAGATCGACCACAGAATGCAGCAGCGAGAGTGGCCTTTAACGAGCCGAAAAAATCTCACACCACACCTCTCTTCATCAGTTTTACACTGGCTACCAGTAGCTGCTCGCATCAAAATTTGAGGTACTGATGTTTGCCTGCAGGACAACAACTGGCCCTGCACCAATATTCCTAAACTCACTAGTTCAAACTTATCCGCCTTGTGGTGCCATCCTAAAAAAGCACAAAATCACTATCACAGACCTTTTTCTGGACTGTACTCAGCTGCTGGAATAACCTCCCTATCTCAGTCCAAGCAGTGGGGTCTAGCTATTTCTTCGACATCTTTTTCGCCATCACCTGACCAACTAATACAAGCACTCACCATTTCTATTCTATTGTATTCGTATATATATATATGCTCTTTCATTGGTCTGATTATTTCTATTGTTCTCCTTATTTGTAAGTTGCTTTGGATAAAAGTGTCTGCTAAATTATTAAATGTAAATGTAAATCTAGGTCTACTTTTCCATTCTCCCACAGCCAATCACGGGCCCCATCCATATTCAGGTTTCGGGACATCAGCTCCGCCGAGCCCTTATGTTAATCCAGCCCTGACCAACATTGTTCCCAGGACCAGGAGGGCGGATTTTAAGAAGATATCGGACAGAGGTAAAGTCCTTGAGATTCATCTGCTCTCAGAAACCAGTCCATCATCATCTCATATCATGGAGAACATCATATTAGAAATGTCTTAGGAATGGATGCAGGATCAGGAGAATCACATTTTGGATCTAATGTAATTATTTTCCACATCCAAGTTCTTGGTTATAATATGCAAAAGTCTGAACATTAATCTCTTAATTTTACAATTATTAGTGAAACTTACCCAAAATAAAGGCTTAAAAAAATGGCTGAAAAGACAATAGAAGTGTGGAGCTGATGAGTTTTGATTTCTGTTTTCTGTAGAGTTTCCAGTCTCTCTCAGAACCTCCCGAATCTACAGACGTAAATGACGATCCCTTCAGTTCTCTCTTCTCTTTTGATGGTCTGAGAGAATCTGTCCATCAGCTGAGAGACAAACTGGAGGATTACTGCAAAGAGGAGCTCAAGAAGATCTCACAAAGAGGTAAAGTCCTGGAGATTCATCTGCTCTCAGAAACCAGTCCATCATCATCTCATATCATGGAGAACATCATATTAAAAATGTCTTAGGAATGGATGCAGGATCAGGAGAATCACACTTGCTGCATTTCCATTACAGATTTATGCAAAAAGTATTGTGAAATGATGGTGTTTCCATTAAACGATTTTATTCGACTAAAACTTAAAAAAACTAATTTGCAATATGTCATGGCGATGAGTGTTGGTAGGTTTACGTATATCACAGACACCGCACTAGCCATTACTTTTATTTGAAGGAGCATGGAGAGCCGCTTCTGGGATGCTTCTGCAATGTGTGGTGGCTGGTATAAAACACAAGCATTGACTCGAGTGGCTGTGATCAGCTCTTGTTTCGGAGCCGTAATGCAGTGTAAATAAGGGGTTATCAAGGAAAGCCTCTTATTGAGATCGACCACAGAATGCTGCAGCGAGAGTGGTCTTTAACGAGCCGAAAAATCTCACACCACACCTCTCTTCATCAGTTTACACTGGCTACCAGTAGCTGCTCGCATCAAATTTGAGGTACTGATGTTTGCCTGCAAGACAACAACTGGCCCTGCACCAATATTCCTAAACTCACTAGTTCAAACTTATCCGACTTGTGGTGCCATCCTAAAAAGGCACAAAATATCACTATCACAGACATTTTTTATGACTGTACTCAGCTGCTGGAATAACCTCCCTATCTCAATCCGAGCAGTGGAGTCTAGCTATTTCTTCGACATCTTTTTCGCCATCACCTGACCAACTAATACAAGCACTCACCATTTCTATTCTATTGTATTCATATATATATATATATATATATGCTCTTTCATTGGTCTGATTATTTCTATTGTTCTCCTTATTTGTAAGTTGCTTTGGATAAAAGTGTCTGCTAAATTATTAAATGTAAATGTAAATCTAGGTCTACTTTTCCATTCTCCCACAACCAATCACGGGCCCCATCCATATTCAGGTTTCGGGACATCAGCTCCCCCGAGCCCTTATGTTAATCCAGCCCTGACCAACATTGTTCCCAGGACCAGGAGGGCGGATTTCAAGAAGATATCAGACAGAGGTAAAGTCCTTGAGATTCATCTGCTCTCAGAAAAGAGTCTATCATCTCATATCATGGAGAACATCATATTAGAAATGTCTTAGGAATGGATGCAGGATCAGGAGAATCACACTGTTCATGTCTGTTGATTTCCACAGTCACACTCACCAACATTGTTCCCAGAACCAGGAACGACTTTCTTCAATGTAAGTCAGTAAGAAAACAAGCAGAAAAACTCTCTGAGTGTGTTCATGTTCTTCCTGTAGAAGGTGAAAGAAGAGTTTTATAACTGATGATGTAAATGATGATTTGCACAGATATCTGGTCATCTGTACTGAGACTCTGATGATACACTGAACATGAAGAGTTCAGCTAAACGAAAAGATCAAACAGATTCATAATTCCTGATTCTGGTGTGTTTTATCTCCATCAGATTCCCATCAGCTCACTCTGGATCTGAACACAGTGAATAATTACCTCCGTCTGTCTGAGAACAACAGAGTGATTACTAACACTGACACAGATCAGTCGTATCCTGATCATCCAGACAGATTTGATTATTATCTTCAGGTATTGTGTAGAGAGAGTGTGTGTGGACGCTGTTACTGGGAGATTGACTGGAGTGGATTTGGTGTGTGTATCTCAGTGTCATATAAGAGCATCAGCAGGAAGCGACGAAGTAATGAGTGTTTGTTTGGATATAATGACCAGTGCTGGAGTTTGTACTCCTCTCCCTCCAGTTACTTATTTATGCACAATAAAGTAGAGACTTATCTCTCAGTGAAGTCCATCAGCAGGAGAATAGGAGTGCTTGTGGATCACGATGCAGGAACTTTGTCCTTCTACAGCGTCTCTGACACAATGAGCCTCATCCACAAAGTCCAGACCACATTCACTCAGCCCCTTTATCATGGGTTTTATGTTTATTATGGATCATCAGTGAAACTGTGTTGATGAATCAGAATAGATTGATGAGAGATTCTACCCATAATGCTTTGAGCTGAATGATGAATCAGTAACAGTAATATCTTCTTTTCTCTTCACGACATTAATACTGCAGCTGAACTTCTGTCAGCAAAATAACATGTCAGAATAAATGTGTAATAAATCCACATATAGACAGCAACAGCACACTTCCTGTGAAAACACACACACACACACACACACACACACACACACACACACACACACACACACACACACACACACACACACACAGCAGCAGCAGCTTCTCTGAATGTCATATAATCATAATTTTGTTTTATCTTATGATTGCATGATTTGAAGTGACATTTGTCTTGTCATGAGTAAGATATCAGAGAAAATCTCCATTTCCAGGTTTTTAATGTCCAGGATGATGTTGTGACGCAGTGATTAAATATTGTTTTCAGTTTGATATAATAACATTGTCATGGAGATTTTATCACATGTTTTTTGGTGCAGTCATCAGGATGTTGTCTGAATCCAGCTGTTTCTTGTCTTTTGTTCTATTGATGGTTGTTATTCTATCAGGCTTTATTGCATTTATATTTCTAAATTAAAATATTAATAATAATAATAATAATCATAATAATAATAGTATTTTTTGAATATGTTGAAATGGCTTTTACTGTGGCAGCAGATACAATAACATGTTAAAATATGTTACATACATTTGTCATGACAACTTGGACACAGCTGTCATCACTGAGTTTCATGCCCATCACCTGGATTGACCTCGACCCAGACCCAGGGGAAGGCCCCAAACTAACGCTTCTGCACACCCTTGAGAAGTAATGTCATATACACGCCCTAACCTGCTACTCCAGCTACCCACCACATGAGGGAGCCTTCTCCTTGATTCTGAGCTCCTGTTCACCTGCTCATCTTCCTCTTACACTATAAATAGACTCTCTTGTTCTTTCATCCCTTGCGATGTCTTGCCATATCTTTTATTGCATTTGAGCATTTACTATTGTTGGATTTTCCCTGTGCTTTGACCCTTGCCTGACTTTTGTTTCACGTTTTTGGTTTGCATTTTGAATTAATTGTTTGGGCTCTTGTTTCCTTTTGGTTTTGACCCTCGCCTGTGTTTGCTCTACTCTGTGCCTGTTTTGTCCATTAAGTGACGTGACATACATACAGCCAAGTATGGTAACCCATACTCGGAATTCATGCTCTGCTTTTAACCCATCCAAAGTGCACACACACAGCAGTGAACACACACACAAGGTGAACACACACACCCGGAGCAGTGGGTAGCCATTTATGCTGCGGCGCCTGGGGAGCAGTTGGGGGTTCGGTGCCTTGCTCAAGGGCACCTCAGTCGTGGTATTGAGGGTGGAGAGAGCGCTGTACATTCATTTAACTCTGCCTCAGTTCTTTGACTGTTATTTCATGCGCAGAGTTCATTTTACCTTAATATATAAATTATGATTGTAAAAAAAAAAAACAAAAAAAACGCTAGCACATTATAATGTAAAAAAAATGGCATTGAGGTTTGCTTAATTTGAACCAGATAGTGTAGCAGTAAGTGATGTTTCATAAACAAATTTCGGGAGGAGCATGCACGGATAATTAACACGGCCAGTTCATCATTAGTGATTAAGATGGCTCTGTTATCTTATCAGAGACCCAATTTTCCATCCAACGAAGAGATCTATACCAGGGATTTTTTCAAATCTGCCGCATTTGCCGGCCCCATGATAACTCCTACCCCGCCAAACACGGCCGCCAAGCACCAGGCGTTATCGCGACAGCTGCTCTTCTCGACCAGCCACATGCTGTGGTCTATAGACCGTGCAAAGCCCCGAGCTCGCCTCGCTCGACACCACCATTGTCCCGCTCAAAGACCCGGCTCTCCTCGAGTACTGGATCACGGCAGCAGCAATCTTTTAACGAGCCTGGGCCGCGCCCCAGATCTCACTGCAGCAAAGCCTCACTCGCTTCCTGCCATGGCTCAGCCTTCCACCCTGGCTTTTCCGCCCGCAGCGCAGTTTGAGGCTGCCTCCACTAGCGGTGCAGACCGTGTGTTGCAATTTAATAAATTTTTAGAGTTGTCATCCACACTGAAATGTCTGATAGCATTACATTTACCTTACTGTGCATGTATAAAATTCACAGAGATGATACAGACTTAAGTTTCATGCATGTCTTCTGGCAGGATCAATTTATTTATGGAAATATTTCACCATTTACTGGCGCGCTCACTCAGAATTGATCTAAAATGCAACTGCCCTCGTATTTTCCGCAGGACAGCAATTGTGAGTAAATTTTCTGTTGTCTTTTTAGGACTGCAATATGAAAAGAGTACAAAGTAAATATCTTTAGAAACAGCGTGAAAGTGAATAGCACATAACTGCAAATTAACGTTACTGCTATAAACATGTCTATTGGTACAATGTGTTACATGACTAAACATGCTTTATCGTTTTCAAAAGCCACAAGTCCATACTACAACGTGAAAACAGCATTCTCAAATTTATCCACTTTGGACAGTGTTTAAAAAGGCTGGAAGGCCAAAACAAGAGGAAAAGATGCTTTTCAACAGGAACATATTAATGTGGACGAGGCTTGAGGAATTGTCAAATCAGGCAACCAATTGCTAAACCGGCAACACAGTAGGCTACCCAGGCATTTTTAGCTTGCCCCGTCAAATGTTACAAACCCTTCTACTTTCCCACAGCCAACAACTACAGCAGCCGAAGCAAGCATGAAGCTGCTTCTCCTTGCAACACCGGCCCGCACATCCCAGTATTTCCATCCTGTTATTTCTAACCCCCTTTTTCTTTTCAGTGTCCTCCTGCTCATGTAGGAGACATTAGCATAAGGTTGCCTCTGCTAGCAGTGCAGGCTTCACAGGTTCTTCAAGACATCATACACCCCAACCCTTTCCCAAGGCCTACAGCTACAGCAGCTGAAGCAAATGTGAGGCTGCCTCCATTTGTAAACATGCCCACAACTCTTCTGCTCCCTCATGCTAGTAATAACCATTTTTCTGTTCAGCGGCCTCCAGCTCCCGTAGTAAACGCTAGTGTGAGGCTGCCTCCGCTAGCAGTGCAGGCTGCACCCATGGTCTTCAGGATACCCTTCCTGTGGCCTACAGCACGTGAAGCAAGTGCGAAGCTGCTTCCACTTGCAACACAGACCCTCACATCTCAGACCTTCCTCCTGCTACTACTTACCCCTTTTTCCTTTTCAGTGGCCTCCAGCTCCCGTAGCAGACACTAGCGTGAGCATGCCTCCGATAGCGGTGCAGACCCATCCACACCCCTTTTCCGACAACCCCCTCCCCTACTCATGGCCTGCAGCCCCACAGTCTTACCCCAGTATGAGGCTGCCTCCATTAATGGCGCAGGTCCCGATGCCCGCCATTCACCCTCTCTTTCCCCCTCTCTTCTTTCACTTCCGGAGCCATCCCAAGCGTGAACATGTCTCCGCAGGCAGCACCAGCAGCTATCTTTCCTCCTCCTCTCATGCTCCCCTTCCTTCTCTGTTCTGCCCTACCCATCCCTCCGAAAACCCTTGGCTTAGGCCCCGATGCCTGCCATTTCCCTCTCTTTTCCCCTCTTTCTTCCACTCCTGGAGCCATCCCAAGCATGAACACGCCTCCGCAAGCATGAGCACATCTCCGCAGGTGGCTCCAGCAGTTATCGTTCCTCCTCCTCTCATGCTCCCTCCTCCCTCTCCGCTCCCACACCCCACCCATCCCTCTGAACTCTCCTGGCGCAGGCCCTAAAGCTCCCGTAGGGGCCCCACCCAATTCCCACACAGTCGCAGCAGTTCCCACTCCTGCAGGAGCCTGGCCTAATTTCCACACTCCCGCAATGCCCTCTCCCACAGGAGCCTTATCTAATTCCCACACTGCTGCAGCAGTGCCCGCTCCAGCAGGAGCTTTTGCAGATTTCCCCACTGCCAATGCTGCTCCTGCAGCAGCCTAACCTAATTCCCACACAGTTCCTACTCCCGAAGGAGCATTACCTAATTCCCACACTGCCACAGCAGTTCCCGCTCCTGCAGGAGCCTTTTCTCCATTTCCCCACTGCAGCAGTTCCCGCTCCCGTAGGAACTTTTCTCCATTTCCCCACTGTTGCAGCAGTTCCTGCTCCCGCAGGAGCTCTTCCATATTTTCCCACTGCCACAGCAGTGTATGCTCCCGCAGGAGCCTTTCCATATTTACCCACTGCCGCAGCAGTGTCAGCTCCCGCAGGAGCCTTTCTGTATTTCCTCACTGCTGCAGCAGTGTCTGCTCCCACAGGAGCCTTTTTTCCGTATTTCCTCACTGCCGCAGCAGTATCCACTCCCGCAGGAGCCTTTCCTGTCTTTCCCTACTGCCGCAGCAGTGCCCGCTCCTGCAGGAGCTCTTCCATATTTCCCCACTGCCACAGCAGTGCCCACTCCCGCAGGAGCTCTTCCATATTTCCCCACCGCCGCAGCAGTGCCCGCTCACCACAGGAGCCTTTCCATATTTCCCCATTGCCACAGCAGTGCCCGCTCCCGCAGGAGCCTTTCCATATTTCGCCACTGCCACAGCAGTGTATGCTCCCGCAGGAGCCTTTCCGTATTTCGCCACTGCCACAGCAGTGTATGCTCCCGCAGGAGCCTTTCCGTATTTCCCCACTGCCGCAGCTGTGTCAGCTCCCGCAGGAGCCTTTCTGTATTTTCTCACTGCCGCAGCAGTGTCTGCTCCCGCAGGAGCCTTTATTCTGTATTTCCTCACTGCCGCAACAGTATCAGCTCCCGCAGGAGCCTTTCCTGTCTTTCCCCACTGTTGCAGCAGTTCCTGCTCCCGCAGGAGCTCTTCCATATTTCCCCACTGCCACAGCAGTTCCCACTCCCGCAGGAGCCTTGCCTAAATTCCCTCACTGCCACAGCAGTTCCTGCTCCAGCAGGAGCCTTCATTTTTATTTGAATCTGCAGCAGTGCTCGCTTCCGCAGAAGCCATTTTTTCTTTTCAGATGCCACAGCAGCGGCCGCTTCCACAGAAGCCAATTTCTCTTTTCAGATGCCGTAGCAATTCCCACAGGAGTTTTCTTTTCAGATGCTGCAGCAGTATCTGCTCCCGCAGGAGCTCTTCCTCGTATTTCCGCAGCAGTCCCCGCTCCCGCAGGAGCTATTCCATTATTTTCCCATTTTCCATTATTGCCATAGCAATGCTCGCTTCTGCAGAAGATATTTTCTCTTTTCAGATGCCGTAGCAGTTCCCACTCCTGCAGGAGCCTTTTCCATGTTTCCCTACTGCCGCAGCAGTAGCTGCTCCCGCGGGAGCCTCTATCCATATCCCCACTGCCGTAGCAGTGCCTGCTCCCACAGGAGCTCTTCCATATTTGCCCACTGCCGCAGCAGTGTCAGCTCCCGCAGGAGCCTTTTCTATCTTCCCTACTGCCGCAATTATCGAATCTCCAGCAGTTGTCATCTCTTTCTTTCAAGTGGACGCTTCCACAGAAGTCAAATTCTCTTCCTAGACACTGCTGCAACAATTATATACCAAAGGACGTCCAGCACCCATCTAACATTAAGCCCAGCTTTTTGGGGATTTGTAAATGTGGTTATCTGGCTGCTGTTCTGTTCTAATTGTTTTTTGGAGAGCACTTTGGGCTGGGCCGGACTCCGAGCTCAGACCCCTCTCCCTGAACGGTTGGGGGGGGGGTGCCCTGGGCTCGGGAGTCTTGCCGGGCTCGGAGCTGTCTCCCCGGACAGCACCCCAAATATGCATAACCTTTATTTAATTATAAGTAAATGTGAACTCGTGAATGTGGTTTTCTGGGAAACGTTCAACTTCAGACATGGGACGAGGTATTCAGTTACCTGCTCCAGAGACTCAAGCGGCTCCATCAACATGGAAGCACTTCTTCTGTTTCCCAGTCTACTAGCCATCATTCTGTTTTCAGCTCCACTAAAACCCTTACTGGCACTGATGTTATGGCCGGCCCACACACCTGGTCAGCTGGACCTTGAGCTTCTCCTCTGGGATGGCTGTGGCTGCTGGCTCTGGCTCCATAGCAGGCATAGACACAGGCTTGATCTCCGTGGCAAGGATCCGTTGGGTCTCCCGGCCTGTGGTGGACTCTGGATTGATAACCTCAGTGGATCATGGGCACTGGGTCAGGCTCTGGGGTCTTCTCTGTATGATACACAATACAACTTGATTAAGCAGCTTAAGATAATGAAGTGAACTATTCACCCATTCGTTGACAAAATATATAAATCCATCAGTCAAAAGGAAGTAAAATGCAGTGACAGATGAGTTTCTATTGAGTAAATCTGACTGAATCCGGATGATTTCAGTCATTTATAGCTTTGCTTTGTTCATTTATTTTCTGTGTAGAGCCGCATCTTAATTACACAGAACACAGAAACATTGTCAGTGTGAAACTTTCCATCTGTGTCAGTTTCACTTTTATAATACTTACACTTGCAGTGTGGAACAAGCCTAAATCTTCATGTTAATTGATGTATGATGATTCGGTAACACTTTATAATAAAGTTCAGATGTAAGGCATTTATAAGTGATTAGTTAAAGGTTTAGCTCCTGCGTACCTAACTAGTCTTCTACCATGCTACAATCCATCACACTCGCTAAGGTCGCAAAACTCTTGATTTTTTGTAGTACCCAGGATAGCAAAGTCCACTAAAGGAGAAAGAGCTTTTTCGCATTTGGCTCCCAAACTCTGGAATAGCCTTCCTGATAATGTTCAGGGTTCAGACACATGCTCTTTGTTGAAGTCTAGATTAAAACGAACGCATCAAGTTTTATTGCATAATATAATTATTGCTGTTAATAGTGTTCATCGTCTATTTGATTACATCTTTAATTGATTTTCCATACATTTCTGTCATATGTACATAAACTGACAGTCACCACTGGTAAGCTACTACTAAATATTGTAGAAACGTAATTTTCTGTAAAGTTGCTTTGCAACGATTTGTATCGTAAAAAGCGCTGTACAAATAAACTTCAATTGAATTACATTGACTATTATCGAAATCAGGCTGGCAGCGGACTACCCGTATATGCAGGCAGAGCGGTTATGTACGGGGCCACCCTACAAATTATTTTCAGAGGTCTGTTTAGGATGGTAGAACCAACAACATAAAATTATTTCAACAAATCTGTGACGGGACAGATTATGCTCCGTCACGGCAGACATTTCTGCCAATGGACAACGGATGATTATTGTCATGTATTAAAACATTTTATGGTACTTGGACATTTATCTTTACTTTGAAGGGACAGTTGTTATTTGAAATGCATGTATACACAATGTATTTCGTAATGCTCATGCAGTTATGCCTTTGTTTGATTGTGTGCACCAATTAAATAGAGTGAGCTGCAGGGAGAACACGATGTTAAAAACTATCTATGAATTACATGTGTTAATTAGTTAAAGTGTAAAGTTTCATCTGTCCAAATAACCACTCTTCAAATCGTTTTCTATTTAGTAAAGTTTCATTTATTTGATAGGCATTTGTTAACATGATTACATCGTCTTACCATGATCTCTTCTTCGCGGTTAGTTGTTCTTGGGTCTCACTGCGGAAGCGCGCCCCTAGTGAGTACCTATGTATATACACGCTGCCTGAAAAGAGTATTTGTTATGAATTCACTGATTGCTGTTTGTTTTTTGCTTCCATTATGTTTATTGAAGAGGGTAAATTTGTAAGTCTCACTTTGTGTGGTTTAAACCCTCAGATTGTGGTAATTTGTTATCTTTAGTATTTTCTTTCAGATTTTATTAAATTGTATAACCCCCTGATGATGATGTAATGGTTTAGACCAATTTGAGTGGCGGGAGTTGACGCTATTTAAGAAGTCCGTTCAGTATTAAAGAGGATAGGCATGCAAGCGGACGGCTGTAATTTGTCTTTGTCACCTGAGTGACTTTGTACTGGCTAGAAAGAAGCCAACTTTGTATATGATAATTTTGAAAGATTTTTTTTTTTTGTTATTTTTATTTATTTATTTTTTTGACTCACATGTCAGTTTGTTTTTGTTTTCTCTAGTTTAGTTATTTATTATGTCTTATTATGGAATTTTGTCTTGCTTTTGGCCTTATTTGGGAAAATAAAGATCCCATCCTCTTTGAATGTGAATTCTCATCGTTCTTGAATGTGCTGAAACATCTACCTCTTGACTCCTAAATTCGACCATCCTACGACATATGGTGGCAGCGGTGGGATCCAGTGGTTAAGAGGTCGCACATCCTTGTAAATGATATGGCAACACGAGGGCGTGGTCAACCAAAAGGCGATCCTACAAAAGTGCCTGAGACCCCTAAGGTGCCATCTACTGTGCAGGATGCTGAAAATACTACGGCTGCAGTGCAACCTGATGCCAGTAGGCCACCGTCAACAGCTCTGGAAGAGCGTACAGACAGCCTGGAGGCGACATTGAGATCCTTTATGCATTCACAGCAAAAGCAGCAGGACCGATGGGAAGCAGAAACTCAGCGACAAGAACAAAGGTGGAAGACACTCTCTCATCAGTTTCAACAGTTACAGACTTTGGTGAGCACCAAACGACCTGATCAAACACCATCTGGACAAACCTCTGCCCAGTTGCAGGATCCTGTTTTCACCGACGCACAGTACTGAAGTACCCTTTTTGTCCAGGCATGATTCTAACAGTCCTGTTCCTGATATTCCTAGTCAAGGTACACCTTTCCCACCTGTACATATGGGATGGACTGCACCTAAGATGCCTTCGTTTGATGAGGAGGATGATATTGAACATTATTTAACCACATTCGAAAGAATTGCATTGGCTAGTCAATGGCCAATGGACATGTGGGCTCTTTATCTAGTGCCTTTGCTTAGAGGTAAAGCCCGTGCTGCATATGTGGCGATGGACATTATTGATAGCAGAGACTATGTAAAAGTTAAACAGGCCATTCTGAGAAAGATGGAGATTAATGCTAAAACGTATCGTCTCGGGTTCCGCTCCATGGCCATTCGGGAGGGGGAGACTGCAAGAGAGCTGCAAAGCAGACTTAAAGATTTGTATGAGAAATGGCTCAATCCCAAACAAAAATCCAAAGAGGAAATTGGCGAACAAATTGTTCTGGAGCAGTTTTTGCGGATGTTAAATCCAGAATTAAGAGTCTGGGTAAAAGAACACAATCCTCAAACCTCTAAAGAAGCCGCAGACTTAGCTGAGACATTCATTGCAGCTCGTCGAACCAGCAAAGGTTACCAGCTGGGTACTCAAGGTAGTGGAGGGAAACCCCAAGGTCCACCACGAGACACCAAGAAGCCATCATATGGTAAGTCTTGCGGGTGATGCTAGGGTGTTTAATCGGTCCAATAGTTTCCCTTCCCAGAATAGCGCTGCTGTAAGACCTAAGGTTATTTGTCACAGTTGTGGCCAACCTGGCCATATTAAGCCTGAATGTCCAGTTAATAAGGTTACAGACTCTAGACTGTTTTTTTGTCCAGGTTCTAGGGATGTTAGATCAGTGATGTCTACTGACGCAATAGTTCCTGTAAAGGTGAAGGGGAAAACTTGGCAGGCTCTTATTGATTCTGGTAGTAGTCAGACCTTCATCCGTAGAGCATGTTTTTGTTCCCAGAAGAAGTCACTAATATAGGCAAAATAAGAGTCAGGTGTATTCATGGCGATGAGACAGAGTACCCTACTGTAAGTACTACAATTGAAATTCAGGGACAAAAGTACCTGTTGACTGTTGGTGTTATGGATACTTGCCCCTATCCAGTTATTTTAGGGCAGGATGTTCCGGTGTTAGCAGAACTGTTGCAAGGATGTGAGGTTACTGCTCAGAGCTATGTGACAACTCGAGCTCAGGCTAGAGAGAATTTGGATCAGTCATGGGAAGTATTGCCATATGCTTGTGAACAGACAAGGGAGAGAGTAAAGAAGACGAAATCTCAAAAGCGTAGGGACAAAGTCAGAGGAACGTACTTTCAAGAGCAATTGATGTATCCACCCTTGAATGATAGTGACATAGAGGTAGTGGATATTGCAAAGTTGCAAAGGGAAGACATTACTCTTGGTTCTTGTTATAAAGATGTCAAAACCTACGAGGAAGCGCTTAGGGAGAAAGAAGATGGGAATGTATGTTTTGCAATGAGGAATGGCAAACTGGTAAGGGTGAGTGTTGATACAGAACAGTTGGTAGTCCCTGAGATTCTTAGGACCCGAGTCTTGCACTTAGGACACAGTATTCCCTGTACAGTCCCGCTAATACAGACGGTTCGAGGAGAAAAATGGCTATTTAGAAGTATTGCCATTATCGGCTATATCGGATTCGTCATCTTTGGGAACCAGTGAAGATTACATTCAACCTAAATAACACACTGTTGTTTCTACGTCTTAAAATCATGAGACCTCATGGGGCTGACATTCCAGGCACTGCAAAGGTATACCTAATAAATTACCCCGGAGTAACTATATTTTCAGAAGTCGATGTCAGTCTCGGTGACTGCCTGATATCTCAGAGTTTTCAAGCGCGTATCTTTACCGATGTATCATCAAGATTCTTCTCAACTACAGCAAAGATATGCTGGAATCGCTTTTCTCCAGTGGGTCTGTTTTTCAAAGACACAGCAGGACAGATGAATGAGACTGACCCTGTGGGGCGTAACGCAGGTCTGACCAAGAGATGGCACTACACAACTGGAAGTAAGGTTGTGGGAACTGTTGGTACCTATTCACAGCAAAAATTTTCTTTCAAGAAAATTTAATGCTAAATGGTGTCGACATAAAAATTCAAATGATCAGAGGACAAGACGATTTCTGCCTGATGACCGATGAGGATGGTGGCTATAAATTAAGTGTGAATTCACTCGCAAATGAGCAGCTTTCCTGAATCTATCACAAGCACACCCTCAGCTGAAGTTAATTATATTGGCCAAACAGATCTGTAAAGCACTTTTCACAAGTAACATAATTCTAAAGGGACTAACTATAGGCCTATTAGCCTATACCTTCTATATAAATGACTAAACCAGCAACAATATAAAACATTTACACTGTATGTGACTAGGCAATAGTAAAGCACTTTTTTCTTAAGGCCTACACTGCTGCTATGGACGGACACCAGTTCCATTGATAACGACGGAACTTGCAACAATAGTTTTCTTCTGGGAAACACACCCCAGAGACACAGTGAGTGTGTAGTGTGTGACGCCGGATGAAAGAGTGTTGTTTAAAGGCGTTTTGTGGCAGATTAAAAGCTAATAGTATACAGAGGCTGCTCCTTGCTATGTGGGCTCGGAGCGCACTGATGGGGGGACTCTCTCTCTCTCTCTCTCTCTCTCTCTCTCTCTGTGTGTGTGTGTGTGTGTGTGTGTGTGTGTGTGTGTGTGTGTGTTACAAATATTAGCAGAAGCTGCTGAAGAATAGAGAAAATAAAAAATAAAAAAACTGCTGAGAAAGAGTTTTGGTCTATGAAAACTTCATTCAAGGGTTCATTTTTATTTTAAATGAAATTTGCATTCATTTTATTTTAAATGTTTTGTAAATCTGTTTAGCTGTGCATTTAGTGAATGAGCACTGCGCGATGTCTGAACTGATTGCACTGTATTTTATGTAGAATCATTTTATATTTTCAACTGTCTTAAATTCATTTTAAATCAATTTTTAAATCATTTTTTTAAATTCCTTGTTTTATTTTTTTAGATTATTTTTTATGATTATTTTACTTTTTTAATGTAAAGCACTTTGAATTACCATTGTGAGTGAAATGTGCTATATAAATAAACTTGCCTTGTCTAAATAAGTTATTGTGCTTTTTTGTCATTTTATTAGTTATTATTTTTAAATATGTCTACATAGTTTATTAACTTCTATTTCTGTTTGAGCTATTTTAGTATGTCAAGTTAAAATAAATGAAAATGCAAGATTTTACCTCTGCAACTAGCTGAAATTAAACCATTTTTTAAACATTTTATTTTGAATATTTAAAATTCATTTTATTTAACAACTATAAAGTTTTATTGTCCATTTTTATTTTTATTTCAGTTAGTTTTAGCAATTTTGTTGTGCATTTTTTGTCATTTTTATTAGTTGTTAATATTTTTATTTTTTCTAATTAATTTTCAGATTTAGTTATTATTAGATAAAAAAAATGTTTTAGCAACTAGCTGAAATAAGTTTTTAATATTATGTTATGTTTTTTTATATATAATAATAATAATGAAAGTCTATTCTGAATTTAAGATAAACTAAATTTTAACCACACGGATGTTAACCAAAAGCCTGCATGTCAGATTTAACCGTTTAAAGGCAATTGCAAAAAAAGTTGATGTGAGAAAAGCTGCTGCAGTGGTGGAGCAGATTCACTTGCTTTGTAACTTTCCAAGGTAATGTCATCACATTTTAAGTGGAAGTGTAACTTAACGGTACACCGTGTTGAACGATGTTGTGTGTTTTAGCACATGTGGTTAACACTAACATCGCGCAAATAGAACAGGAAACAAAAGTGTGAGAGCAATAGGAAAGTGGTTTAACACACCAGTATACCCCATCAGCATCTCAAGAGCAATATTCATGTTAATATTAATGCATGATCTGTAGTGGATGGTGACCGATTATAAAACAGGAACTGAGATCTCAATTGCTGCTCCAAACACTTCAAAAACATTTCTACACATCTAGCTGTCTATTTCTTTTATGTTTGCACAAATATTATGCAAAAGCTGAAAATAGCAGGGTTTTTTTTAGCTTATTTAAAGTATGTTTGATGCAAATTTGTGAGGAGAGAAGACACAGACGAAGGACAAGAAAGGAGCGGCGTAGAGTGATGTCGAGCTGGAGGAGGAGTTTCATCAGACGGGAGGCGGAGCTTGCTGGAGCCCTGAGCCAATCAGAACACCAGGTGTGTTGTTTAAAATGAGAAAGAGGAAGTTAAATGAACCTGCGAGTTTATGCTGTGAGATTCGTCTAATTATAACTGTGTTTCTTCTAAAAGAACCTGCTGTCGATGTTGAGAAGGAAATGTAAGTTTGGTTGGTGGGAGTGATAGAAGAATTGTGAAACCACAGGGAAAGTGCTGAAATTAAATGTTCTGCATCTTTTGGAAAGAGGAAGATAATAGTTCATGCCTTTTTTAAACTCAGTTCTGTAGAAGCGGTGAGTGTGAAAAACCTGGAACACACCCAATTTCATTCTAAAATCAAAATTAAATGAGCAATTTGGCAATTTATGTTTAGAATATTGAAGATGGTTAGCACTATGATATTAATTTCATCATAATTAAGTCAAGTCAATTTTTAATTATAGAGCACAACATTAGTGCTTTACAATAAAAGGTTACTTAAAAAGCAACAGAGATCAAAAATTAAAAGGGGAAAGAAATAAAATAAAAATATTTATATATAGACATTAAAAAAAAAAAAAAAAAACATAAAAAGTACTGTACACAGCATCACTCAAATGCAAGGGTGATAAAATGAGTCTTTAAGTTTGATTTAAAAACACAGAGCGATGGTGAGGCCCTGGTAATGAGGGGTAAACTGTTCCAGAGTTTAGGGGCAGCAACAGCGAAAGCTCTGTCACTTTTGGATTTACAGCGAGAACGAGGGACAGATAAAAGAAGCTGGTTACAAGATCTTAATGACCTAGAGGTTGTATATGGCTGGATAAGATCACAGATATAATACGGGGCTGACTTTTGCAATGCCATGTTTACAAAAAGAAGAACCTTAAAATAAACTCTGAATTTGATAGGGAGCCAGTGCAATGAAGCAAGTACAGGAGAAATATGCTCCCTCTTTTTTGTTCCTGTCAACAATCTGGCTACCGCAGAGATAGAGTGCTTTGAGGAAGGCCGACAAACAGAGAGTTACAATAGTCCAGCCTGAGATTAGTGCATGGATGACAATTTCAAGATCTTTTCGAGAGAGAAAATGTTTTACTTTCGCAACAGATCTGAGGTGGAAGAAGCTACTCTTTGCAACCGTATTTACATGCTTGTCAAATTGTAGTAATGGATCGAAATGGACCCCTAGATTTTTTACATGGTGTTGTAAGATATCACTAAGGAAACCTAACCTACTTGTAAGAGTAGTATTGAGTGCAGCGGGGCCTAGCAGAAGCACCTCAGTTTTGTCAGTGTTTAGTTGCAAAAAATTATTAGCCATCTAAGTTCTCACTTCGTCAAAACATGAGAAAAGAAGTTGTAAAGAAGAGTCTTTTTCAAGTTTGATTGGAAGGTAAAGTTGGAGGTCATCGGCGTAGCAATGATAATTAATATTATATTTCTGGAGAATGGAGCCTAGGGGAAGCATGTAGAGCGAGAACACTAAAGGGCCAAGAATAGAACCCTGAGGAACACCATAAGGGACGGGTGCAGAAGGTGAGGTGAACGACCCAGTATTTACAGAAAACATCCTACCTTTTAAATAAGGGCGTGCCTTGAACCCTACTGCACATTGTATTTGATTCAAGAGGATGTCATGGTCAATAGCACCCAAATCTAAAATCATCAGAATGGCAGATGACCCTAATATTATTTAAGTACTTTACTCCCCAAGTTCTCCATAATGCTATGCAAAAACATAAAATTAGGGCAAATAATGCAATTTAAAAGTTTATATTATAAAGGGGCAAATATATATGCATATATTAATAATATAAGTATATATATATGATATATATATATATATATATATATATATATATATAAAAAAAAAAAAAAAAAGTTTTAATAAAAAAAAAAAAAAAAAAAAACGAATTGGTACATTTCAAAATAATTAGTCTTCAGTTTTGAATATTCAAATAAGACATTCAACAAAATAAGTAAATACATTTTTAAAAAGTAAATTTTCTAAGCTAGCGGGGTCTGAATAAACACTAATATGTTTTTGAAATGATCTCCACAGAGAAAAAGTCAGAGGATATGAGAGTGAGAAAATTATGGCAGATTATAAATGGAGAACTTCTTAAAGCTGTGAAGTGCAGAAAATAAACATGTATATAAATGGGGCAGTGTGATTAGGTACACAGAGGTGTATGACTCGTACTTTAAAAAGAAATCCTCACTTCAGTTTCCTGCTGTTTATGAACATATTCATCCTATAAGTGCAGCATCACATATGTAAAAAAATAAAAACAGATTACTATCTTGCTTCACACTTCAGTATCTTTATGGAGGAAGCAAACATTAGTATTTTACACAAGTTCTCACTCTTTTACTGGACATCTCGATGAGTGTGAAACAATACTAGAAGAAGAATCACACTTCAGAAAATAAAACACTCATCTGATCATATGAATGAATTCCTCTAAATATCCAGATAGGACTTTATTTCCTTTCTCGTCTTCTCTTGAAGTGTATACATTTTTACCATGATTTACAGAAGACAAGACATCCCCTAAAATGTCCTTCTGGGTAACAATCGTTCCGGCAGCCATATCACCCTGGAGCCCAAGACCGGTTGCCCACTGAAGCTAAGCAGGGCTGAGCCTGGTCAGTAGTGGATGGGAGACCTCCTGGGAAAACTAGGTTGCTGCTGGAAGAGGGGCTAGTGAGGCCAGCAGGGGGTGCTCACCCTGTGGTCTGTGTTGGTCCTAGCGCCCCAGTGTAGTGATGGGGACACTATACTGTCAACAAGCACCGTCCTTCGGATGAGACTTTAAACCGAGGTCCTGACTCTCTGTGGTCAGTAAAAATCCCAGGATGTCTTTCGAAAAGAGTAGAGGTGTGACCTCGGCATCCTGGCTAAATTTGCCCTTTGGCCTCTGACCACCATGGCCTCCTAACAATCCCCATATCCGCTGATTGGCTTCATCACTCTGTCTCCTCCCCCCCAGTAAGCTGGTGTGTGGTGGGCGTTCTGGCGCAATATGGCTGCCGTCGCATCATCCAGGTGGATGCTGCACACTGGTGGTGGATGAGGAGATACCCCCTGACTATGTAAAGCGCTTTGAGTGGCTAGAAAAGCGCTATATAAATGTAAGGAGTTATTATTATTATATACCAACAACAACAACAACAAAAAAAACGCTCATCAGGCTTATTTAGAACAAGAATCATTAGATTTCATTAAAAGACTTTATTTAAGGATCACATTTCAGCCACACACCGGGACAAGACCACAGGAAACAGATGATTCTTCTGCACAATCTGACTTTGCTGCAGCCTGGAATTGAACTGCTGGTTTCGTCTTGTCAGAGGAGAACTGGCCCCCCGCCTGAGCCTGGTTTCTCCCAAGGTTATTTCTCCATTCTGTCACTGATGGAGTTTTGGTTCCTTGCCGCTGTCGCCTCTGGCTTGCTTAGTTGGGGACACTTCATTTACAGAGATATCGTTGACTTGATTGAAAATTATTGCACAGATACTATTTAAACTGAACTGAGCTGCATGATGACATCACTGAATTCAATGATGAACTGCCTTTAACTGTCATTTTGCATTATTGACACTGTTTTCCTAATTAATGTTGTTCAGTTGCTTTGACGCAATCTTTTTTGTTTAAAGCGCTATATAAATAAAGATGACTTGACTTGACTTGACACAGTTCACAGTTCAATTTTGAGCATTTAAAATGTAATAAAATTTAGTATGATCATTTGTTCTTCTGAATATTTTAACAAGTAAAGGTCAGAATATGTATGTTGTTTCGCATTAATCTGTTGTGCATTATTTCACCCGTATTTTGACATTTTATTTTCACATAAATCATCTGAAACATTAAAGCAGACACTTTACTTGCATTTCATATGTGCTCTGTGTATATAAAATCAGTTTTGTAAATATTACCAAAATGTGACGTCTCATTTTTGACCTACATATAATAGAGCTAAATTTTTCAGAGCTGACTTATTTAAACACATGGATGCATGTAGACAACTTACAGCATTCACCTTTTGCGGTCAGAAGAAATGAGATGTTTCCTTTCACATACAGGAAATCACATGACATGATCAGGAAACCATGTTTAAGAAATCAACCCCATACCACCAAAATTAAGCATTAATAGACAGTGTTTGCCAAAACAATGGTTTAATCAACCTTACATTCATAACCATCACAACTCGAGCTGAAGGAAGTGATGTAACAGAATTTTAACACACTGAAAACACTGCAGCAGAAAAACAGAAAACATGGTTCAAAGTAGATTAATACTGAGGGACATTCAGATCACTAGCATAAATTATTGTATAGCCCTTACTTATATAGTTAGGTATTCGTGGCCTAGTGGTTAGAGAGTTTGACTCCTAAGGTTGTGGGTTCGAGTCTCGGGCCGTCAATACCACGACTGAGGTGCCCTTGTGCAAGGCACCGAACCTCCAACTGCTCCCCGGGCGCCACAGCATAAATGGCTGCCAACTGCTCCGGGTGTGTGTTCACAGCTGTTTGTGTGCACTTTGAATGGGTTAAATGCAGAGCACGAATTCTGAGTATGGGTCACCATACTTGGCTGTATGTCATGTCACTTTCACTTTATATAGCCCTTTTCATAATACACAGTTTCAAAGCAGCTTTACAGAAAATGCATTTAGCAAATTAGAGCTGCATGAACAATCACAAATAGATACACTGGTGTGAAAAAGTTTTTGCCCCCTTCCTGTTTTTTTATTTTTTTGCATATTTGTCACACTTGAATTCTAATAACTGGTTGTGTCACCCTTTGAAGCAACAACTGCAATCAAGCATTTGCAATAAATGGCAATGAGTCTTTCATATCGCTGTGGAGGAATTTTGGCCCACTCTTCTTTGCAGAATTGTTTTAATTTAGCCACACTGGAGCATGAATGGACCGTTTAAGGTCATGCCACATCATCTCAATCGGATTTAACTCCAGACTTTGACTTGGCCACTCCAAAACCTTAATTTTTTCTTGAGCCATTCGGAGGTGGGATTGCTGGTGTGTTTGGGATCATTGTCCTGCTGCAGAACCCAAATGCGCTAGAGCCTGAGGTCATAAACTGATGGCATGACGTTCTCCTTCAAGATTTTCTGATAGAGTGCAAAATTCATGGTTCCATCAATTATGGCAAGTCGTCCAGGTCCTAAAGCTGCAAAGCAGCCCCAGACCATCACACTACCTCCACCATGTCTGACTGCTGGTATGATGTTCTTTTTATGAAATGATGTGTTGGTTTTACGCCAGACGTAAAGGGACACACACCTTTCAAAATGTTCAACTTTTGTCGCATCAGTCCACAGAATAAATCTTGGGGATAATCAAGATATTTTTTGGCAAATGTGAGACAAGTCTTTGTGTTCTTTTGGGTCAGCAGTGGGGTTTGCTTTGGAACTCTCCCCTGGATGCCATTTCTGCCCAGTCTCTTTCTTATTGTTGAATCACGAACACTGACCTTAACTGAGGCAAGTGAGGCCTGCAGTTCTTTAGATGTTGTTCTGGGTTCTTTTCTGAGCTCCACTGATGAGTCGTCATTTTGCTCTTGTAGTAATTTTGTTAGGCCAGCCACTCCTGGGAAGGTTCACCACTATTCCAAGTTTTCTCTATTTGTGGATAATGGCTCTCTCTACGCCTTAGAAATGGTTTTTATAACCCTTTCCAGACTGATACATGTAAAGTATTTTATTACTCATATGTTCTTGAATTTCTTTAGATCAAGGCATGATGTGTTGCTCTTTAAGCATGCTTCACTTTATCAGACAGCTTCTATTTAAGTGATTTCTTGATTCAACAGGCCTGGCAGTAATCAGGCCTTTATGTGGCTAGTAAAATTTAACTCAGTTTTCTAAAATAATGTGGTTAATCATAGTTTTTTCATGATTTAACAGGAGGGGCAGTTAATTTTTCGTGTAGGGCCAGGTAGGTTTGGACAGCTTTTTTCCCTGAATAAATGAAATCATCATTTAAAAAATGCATTTTGAATTTACTTGCATTATCTTTGTGTAATATTAAAATTTTTTTTAAGTGTTTTAAATATGCAAAAAATATAAAAAAAACAGTAAGGGGGCAAAAACATTTTCACGGCACTATAGACAGTACAATTTTGTGACAATAAGATATATATATATGTATTTGTGTGTAAAACACTAATAACACATACTAACAAAACCAAATTTATATACAGAGCTTGACATTAATATAGTTACATACACATATACACTCAATCACTTGGAAAAAGGTGGTGTAGAAACAATTTTCACTTAGAAATAAAAAAAAAAAAAACATACTGTAAATTTTTTTTTGTATCATTTACAATTTTCAAAAAAAAAAAAAAAAAAAGTTTTGTTTAGTTTACTATGTATATCCAACAATATAAAGAGCTGGGTGACAATATAAATTAATTATTATAAAAAAAAAAAAATAACACTAATTTTCATTAAAAGCAATAAAGATTTAACTGTTTTGAATGCATTTATATTTTTCGCCCTTTTTTTTATCTGGAAATTGAACCCTAAACTGTTTGGCTAGTAGAAACAAATACAATTTATAACCAACACTACAGTACTTTAAGCAATTATGTGTGCAAACCCTTAGACATTATCAGGCCTTTCTCAGATCTTTTCCAGTATTTGAGGAATGAAATTGAAGACATTATTAATGCGATATTTATCTGTAAACAGAAGTACCAGTAAACCAGGTCAGAAATTAACTTTTCCATTTAGGAAAACATTTATGAGGTCAATTTTTGTCACCACCTTAATAATTGTATCTGTGTTGCCTTCAATGATAAATGCTTTAATTTAACCAATTACTTCAATCAACTAAAATACTTGAAACTGTTGCCAATAACAGTTGAATGTTTAAACTTGTATCTAAATTACACGTTTAAAAACAGGAGCCAATATGGCTGCAATATTATGACAACATTTTAAATATATCATTGCTCTTGGTATTGTAATAATGATTATTAATGCTGAATAATGAAAACATTAAACTTTTTTGTGTTTTGTGTCTAGGTTCTGGGGAAACCCAGACACAAAACTCCCGTTATTTCACCAAAGCCACAAAATGAATCTTTAATGTACATCATTTCTGCACAGTGTTGTTTATGATGAGGAAATTCACCAGCGCAATCCCCTGTTAATTTCTGACCCTGCTGTAAACGTTAAAAACACGTGACTGCTTCAACTCACTCCAGACAGAAGAATGCAGATATTTGAACTGTTTTAACCCCTCGTTTTAACTCTCTCATATCACTGTTATACTCTCTTCACTATCCTCTAGAACTCAGTCTAGCAAGCTCAGGTTCTCTGTGACTTTTGAACTTCAGCTGCTTTGAAATGTTTTATTGATTCAAAATCTGCTGTTTTCGTGATCATTGAGTTATTGAACATAAGTGAAAAAAGCACTTGGTGGTCCAGGTAAAGTGCGATCTTGTTATTGTGAGACTAGCGTCTTTGTGCCTGCGCATAAACACACTCCTCCTGATGCTGCTTTGGAGCGACTGAGTGGTTCGGAGTGAACGTCACCTCGCCGTTCTGGATCTCCTCTTCCTCCACCTTCTTCTTCTTCCTCTTTGTCTGCGGTCGGACTGTGGCGTATTCCTCTTCAGCAGCTGGCAGCGATTCTGTGGAGAGAAAAGAGAAACGATGACAAGACATTACCAGACGTCTCTACACATACTGAGGAGCTGTTGGTTACCATTAGTCTACTGCAGAAATAGCAGCTTTACTACAAACTGCTGACTAACAAATGAAGCTTTTCAACAGTTCGCTGAGAAGGCAGCAAATAATAACGATGAAAAGATTCAATGCAGTGCAAGTTAAAACAATCAGGGCCCGGTTCCCCAAAACGTTCTTATCGCTAAGTAGTTCTTAACCTATTCCTTAACCTCTCTCTTAACGTTATGGCATGATTCCCGACACGTTCGTACGCTAAGTATATCTGTATCGTACTCTGTAAGTCACACTTTCGTAAGGTTGGTCTGGACCTTTCGTAAGCTCTCTCTTAGCGTTGTTTGAGCTCAAGACTCTAGTCGCCACCACTGTGCAGCAGTCTTTAGAAATCAGCGCAGCGCAGTACAAGTCCAACTATGGTATGTTGACAATGTTGTGGCTCAACAATGACTTTATGTTATGGACATTTTAAGACTAATAATAAAATATGTTCGCAATGGATACAGGCCTATTTATGAAGTTGACTTTATTTGGTATCAGAACTAATATGGTGGTAATTAGTCTAGGCTATTTCGTAATGTCATTAAAGCGTTTAAATTGGCAATCACTTTTGATAATTAAAATCTGGCAAACAATTTGGCTCCAAATGGCTAAGATCTATAAACGGGTAAGCATGGTGGTGTCCAGTAAGCGACCAACTATGGCAGCGATCCAACGTGTCCTTGTATTGAATCAAAGACGGCGCCGGCTGCGGAGCCGTTTAGTCCATGTAAATTTTTTTATTCGGCAAAACTTAAGCCCTTTTGACATTTTGCCTGACGTGGCTATATTAAAAAAATTAGGCTCCCAAGACAACTCATTATGGAGCTGCTGGACCTTCTCAGACCTGCGCTTGCCAGGCTAACGTGGCGGAATTTTGCTTTAAGCCCTGAAGTCCAGCTGCTTGCAGCGCTAAGGTTTTTTGCTACAGGGAGCTTCATCGAGGTCGTGGGAGAGGGCTACGGCCTAAGCAAGACCTCGGTGTGGAGGTGTGTCCACACTGTCACCAACGCCCTTCTGCGCCATGCCGGGGATTATATCCAGGGAATTCAGATTGTAAAGTACCTTACCATTAATATAAAAGTATATTACATAATTTTTAGAAGTCATTAAACCCATGTCAAGAAGGGGCACAAGTGGCACAACGGGATAAGGAGGGTGGATGATTAGCGAGGGATACCCAGTTCGTCTACCCGTCACAACATATCGTGTGAACATATTACTGACAATTTGATAATTTAATTAATAGTCTATATTTTACGGATAACTTAAACTATGTTAAAATAAATGTTACTGGAATAATTTGAGGAATGCACCAGCCGTAATGCACCTTCGCGTGAAGTGGAAAATCGATTCCTGAGCAATCGATGCCAACTAATTCAGCACCTTCATTTGGGACAGCGCCTTTGTAACGTAGAATGTAAGAGGCAGCGTGTAAAGAAGCTTCCTAAGGGACACTTCGGGGAACACACTTAGGAACATAAACAACTTTGGTAAGATATATCTTTCGAGTCTACTTAGCACGCTAAGAGTGAGCGTTATCGGGGAACCAGGCCCAGATAATTTTAATGACTCTCCTGTTCATTCTCATTTAATAAAATGAACTAATCTTTGAGTCATTTCATTCATTCGAACAGAGTTAAAATGTTTTACGTTTACACAATCTTTGATAATATTCTAAATTTGAAAATCAGTATACTGGAGCAAAACATAAACACTTTGCATCACTCTGCAGAAAGAGTCTAATGGGTAAAAGTTCACTTCCCGAGTCTTTCGTTTTTTAGTAACATGACAGATGCAATGAACGAATCATTCATCACCTGACCCAACACTATTAAACTACTAACTACTCTGCAGATTAATTAGGTTAGTTACTAAATTGAATGAGATTCATTTTCTTAACCACTAAACCTTTGTTTCTAATGCTGCAGTTTCCACAGAAGACATAAGAAGTCTTAGTTTACAACAGAAGACCAAAAACATTAACTACTGTTAACAATCTTTGAAAACAACAGACTGATGGTTTTGAACATTCCTCTTCTTATAATTCATTTAATTACACATTTAACAATGAAATTAAGATTAAATAGCAAAATGTAACAATTAAAGGTAGGGTAGGTGATTTCGGAGAAGTTAGCATTGCAAGCTAGCTTTGAATGCATAAGATCCCACCCTCCCTGCAAATCACTCTCCGTAGCCACGCCTCCTCCAGAAACATCAACAACACAGGCAGAGCAGAGGATAACCGATGAAAACTAATTCAATTCTGTCAGATTAGATCATGTCTCATTGACAGGTGAGAACTATTACAGTACAAAGGGCATAATATTTCAATAATAACACCTTCCATTCTCGCTCGGTCTGCAGTAGTGTAATGTAACGTGTTGATGACGTATCATGTCTGCGTGAACAGGGTGCATGGAGGTACACAAATACATACATTAACAGGCAGGCAGGACAGCCTATCAGAGTCCTCAGACCAAGGGATATGATTACACAAACATTTAATGGCCCTGCGCCTTCCAGAGACAATATAAATACCTTTAAATACATTTAGACCACTTAATTTGATTTGACTGTGATTGCTATCGGGACGTTCAACCAGCATAACAAAATGTTTTTGAACCAAATCACCTATTCTATCTTTAATATAATAATAATACAATTTAACATCACAATCAAAATAGTAAAATTTTTGAATTAATGTAATGAATATAAACCAAAAACTCTATGTCAGAATGGGTAATAAGATGCAGATTTACCCTAGCATTGAATGGTTGAGCTTGACTAGTCAAGTCTTTCCATCACTCTGCAGAAAGAGTTTAATGATGACAGTTTCTCTGAGTCAGTTCTCTATTTGTGTAAAAGGGGAAAAACACAGTAACAAACTGACCGACGGATTCAGGGCAAAAGAATAAACTGCAAAAGAGACAAAAAAGATTTGAACACTTACAAGACACTTACTGTCTTAGTTTTTCAAACATTATCTTAATCTATAAAAAAGCTTTCAAACTTTTTAAACTAAATGATTTTAAAAGACAGAAATCTAGTTTTTACATAATCTTTTCTTTTAGTCATGAAAGAGCAACAACACGTAACAATTTGCAACGTAAAATTAACTAGAAGGTTTTTGTTTCCAATTAGTAATAGTGACTGAATGACCTTGAGATCTAGGCAGTGACATGACTAATTCAATGACTAACCATGTTGTTTTACAGAGTAGTCTAAAGTAGATCTCTGAGCTTCATTGAGTTTCTTACCTGTTGTCTTCTTTTCATCCTTTCTCTTAGGTATATTAGCGTATATGAGCTCCGTATCTCCAGCAGCGGCTGATGGGAAAACACTGGCATTAGAAACAGATCAACTACAATCTCATATTTCAATCATTTAAGTATTAGCTTCAAAACTAGCCTCATAACAGATCATGCAGGTCAAACATTTTTCACATATCAGACTGTTTGCATGTAACGCCTTGAGATAAAGGTAAGAATACAGAAAATGAGGTCAGATATTCATTAATCTTCGATTTATTGGATCTCATACATAAAACTTTTGTAAATATATGAGTAAATTCTGAGTTATTTGCAAATAGAGAATACCTTACCGAAAATTCACAAACACTTCATTAAACCATTAAAAATGTCATAGTTAAACATGTGCTAATGAATTCCAGTCATTCGTAAACAAGACATGTTGGAAGCTGCTGAAAATTTTTCAAAACAACTAACATTGTGAAAATACAAACACGTTCATGAATCACAACAGCTTTATGAATAATTTACATAAAAAAAAAATAAAAAAAAGTTCATGTTTCATGATTGAGGCCAAATGACTTTAACCTTTCTATTCATACAAGATCATACTTAAGTACTACTAGCCAAAAAATAAATAGCCAAAATCATTAAATCTAATAATCTGGAAAAATAAATAAGATTTTTCTTTCTATACATTCATGATGCTTGAGGAATATTGTTTATAGCCTTTCTGCCATTTTGAACCAGTTTTAACCACAGAAAGTTTGTCAAATCTCCACCAAAACTGTCTTAGATTATATTCATAACATCTATAATGTTTCTACTTTTTGTGTAATTGTCTTTGAAACTGTCTGTAAGGGAGTGCAATGACCAAACAAATCAATTCAATACATACAGTCAGGTCCAGAAGAATTCAGACACTGCCTGAGTTTTTGTGCTTTTGCCTTTATACACCACTACAATGGATTTGAAATAAAACAATCAAGATGTGATTGAAGTAAAGACTTACAGGTTCATTTTAAGAGGTTTCACAAAAATATGACATTTACCATTTAGGATTGACAGTTTCAAAGACAATTAAACCAAAAGTAGAAACATTATAGATGTTATGAAGATGATTTGAGACATCATTATAAGCTACAAATTTTCTACGCATTTTAAGGCATAATAACCCATGTGTTTGGCTCTGTAATTGCTGCTTGCATTGAATAGTACTACATTTTAACCTTCAACAGTTCGTATATGAACTACAGATTCAAAACTGACTGACCTGGTGTTGACTTCAGATGTTTTTTCTTGTAAACGTAACATATGATGATGAACAGCAGAATTGGGATCAGAGCAACGCAGCCAAAAGCAATCATATAGAGCAAAACTATAGAAGAAAAACACAAGGTCATTTAAATCAAACTCCAAAACTGCTTCTAAAAGCTTATTCACACCAACTGCAACATGGAAAAACACTGTAATAACTACATGCAATTTAACAGCACAATTAATTAGTTCAAAATCATATTTATTTATTTATTTAAAGTTTATTTAACAGGGACCATACAAGCAAACATAGTTACAATACAAAGCCTGTAACTGATGTGCAGCATATAGAGTTTATAGCTAGTGCTAATTTTCAACTCCTGTCCCTGGTTGGGCATTTCTAAGAACATTATAAAACAAATACATACATAAAAACAAGAAATACTACAAAACTATGTATATGTAGATATACACATATATACACATATACACATACACACACACACACACACACACACACACACACACACACACACACACACACACATACATACATACATAATCATACACAATAACAACAATGTCACGAAACGCACACAAACAGGTAGATCCAATTGCAGTGTTTTAATAGGGTAATCCAAAAATCATAATCCAAAACAGGCAAGAGGTCATAACACAAAATCAGTCCAGAAACAAGAAACAAGAAAACACAAGGGACCGCGAGAAAACCGGGTGACGGAAAACAAGGACTCCGTAACAATGACAGAAACAACCAGGGTATTTATAGACAGGTGCAAACAATGTAAGTGGGAACAGCTGAATACAATGAACAGTGATGAGTACAGACAAGGCTTGTGGGAAATGTAGTACTGAAGTGGGGTGACGATAAGGGGAAGTGAGACCTCTAGTGGACACCCAGGGATACACAGACCAGACACTGTGACATTACCCCCCCTCTAAGGAGCAGCTACCAGATGCTCCTCAGAAAGCAAAACAACAAAAACCGAAACAAAAAGACCAGGAGGGAGGTGGACTGGTGGAGGTAGAACAGGGGGAGGGATGGAGGGCCAGGCCCGTGTAGGGGAACAGGGACAGGCAGCGATGGCTCCACTGGCAGCCAAGGTGGATCAGTCAGTTCAGGGGGCCAGGGTGGACCCGAAAGTTCAGGGGACCACGAGGGACCAGGCAGTTCAGGTGGCCACAGAGGATCCGTCAGTTCCAGTTGTGCCGACGGCCAGGGATGAACCCGCCATTTGAGCAGCCAGAGCGGGACCTGCCACTCGGGGAGCCAGTAAGGAGCAGGCTGTGGCGATGGCCAGGGAGGAACCCGCCACTTGAGCGACCAGAGCGGCACCTGCCCTTCCGGAGGCCCTGCGAAGACGTGAAGGCGTTCTGGAAGGCCTGTGGAGACGTGAGGCGCCTCGGCTTCGGGCACCGCCTCTGGAACGGCCTCGGTCACGGCATCGGGAATGGCATCAGGAACGGCCTCGGGCACCGCATCGGGAACGGCCTTGGTCACGGCCTCGGTCACGGCCTCAGGAACGGCATTGGGCAGCGCCTCGGGAACGGCCTCGGACACGGGCACCACCTCGGGAACGGCCTCGGGCACCGCCTCGGGAACGGCCTCGGGCTCGGGCACCGCCTCGGGAACGGCCTCGGGCTTGGGCACCGCCTCGGGAACGACCTCTGGCACCGCCTCGGTCATGGCATCGGGAACGGCCTCGGCCTCCGGAACAGTATCAGGCACCGCCTCGCCCTCCGGAACAGCATCGGGCACCGCCTCGGCCTCCGGAACAGCATCGGTCACCGCCTCGGCCTCCGGAACAGCATCGGGCACCGCCTCGCGACCTCCGACCGCCTCGGCCTCCGGAACAGCATCGGGCACCGCCTCGACCTCCGGAACAGCATCGGGCACCGCCTCGACCTCCGGAACAGCATCGGGCACCGCCTCGGCATCGGGCACCGCCTCAGCCTCCGGAACAGCATCAGCCTCCGGAACAGCATCGGGCACCGCCTTGGCCTCCGGAACAGCATCGGGCTGAGCTTTCTGATTTCATTCTTTATCCATGGTACAGTGTCTTTCTTACTACATCTTTTTTTTATTAGAAATTTGTCTATTAATCCTGAAATAGCTGTAGTCATAGAATTACAGCACTCATCTACATCATCCACAGCCATGATCTGCTCCCAATTTAAGTTAAGTTCTCTTTCGAACTGCACAGTTTTAGCTTCAGGAATGATAAATGATAATTTATCACAACCAGATTTGCCAAAATACTGTAGCCGCTTTCTGGTCAGTTTTTCAGAATTATGTTGTGGTCTGAGAGACCTGTTATCAGATTGTACGTCCTTGTTATATGTTCTGGTTTATTGGTAAACACCATATCAACCAGGGTCTTGGTCTGCCTTGTTATCCTAGTGGGTCCTTTAATCATTTGTAGATAATTAAATTTTGTCATAATTGTTTTTAATTTTTGTTTACCACTTTTTCCCGACCAATTAATATAAAAATCACCATACCATACAGTTTCTCTATAAGAATCAAGTTGTTTAGCTACAAGGCTTAATTCATCATAAAAAGCAGTGTTATATGAAGGTGGGTTATAAATAACAACAATATTAAAATTCATTGTAGGTGATAAAATAACATTCAAAGCTAGACATTCCAGAGTTGTTTTCAATTCAACTATGTGACATTTAAATTTATCTTTTATGTATATCAAAACTCCTCCCCCCTTGCCTGTATTTCTGTCCTTTCTGAAACATTGATATCCAGCAATGTCTATCATATTATTTGGTATATTACTGTGAAGCCAGGATTCTGTTAAACAAAGATAATCCAAATTTGAGTCCAAGAGGAGTACAGAGATCTGATCCCTTTTGGAAATTAGGCTGCGAATGTTTAAATGTCCGCCTAATATTCCTTTCGGTTTACACTTAACGTCCCAGAGTACTCTAGCGTGATTCACAGTTTGGAAAAATAGATATTGCTTTTGTTTTTGTACAGCACTACAGCCAGAGCCATTCAAGTGCATTCCCGGTTCAATCCCCGAATATGGATCCATCAGACGGGGTGACTCACCGGACTTGTTGCGGTCGGTTGTACACAGGCAGCTAAGACTAGGTGAACTCCATTTTTCGGCTTGCCGCTGATCCAGTGGTTCCTGGCTCTGAGCCAACAGCTCCCGCAGCTCCGCTCCATGGGATTCTGGTGTAGTCGATGTCACCCCTGTACTGAGCCCAACCTCCAGCTCAGTACTAGCCATTTGCTCAAACGTAGTCGGACCAAGATTAAGGTGTATATCCCCAGCCAGAAGAATGAGCGCCAGTATAACTTTAAACGCATAAAATCTGCGCTGCCGTGAAGTTAATCTGCTGGTATTATTTCTGTCGCTCAGGCCTCTTGATGTCCAGATAAAATACAATGTGCAATGTCCGTGTCCAAACCATATGCAACTTGGTTTGTTCACAACTGGTTAAGCTGGCCACATTACCCTTAATATTAGCTAGAGCCTGTATCACTGCCATCGTTATTTTTGGATTTATGTGTAATTGACTATATTTGTTGTAGCTCAACACTCACACTTCCATATTGCTTCAGGGCTCGGAGTGGCATTCGTGGTGACATTCATACTAGCTGATGAGAAACTTACCATTTTCTGATGCCTGTGAGCTGTTGGTTACTGCAGAGGTCACATTAGAGGTCACACTAGAGGTCAAACTAGAAGTCACAGCTGCAGTCTTTGGCCCTGAAATAAAACATCAGCACAGAATCAGCTGCTTTCTCTCTTAATAGAAATTACTGCATTAATCATTTTGAAGAGTTAATTGGCCAGTTGAGAGAATTTATTTGTCTGAATCTCATGAAACATGTAAAGGAGATGTACAGGTCACATATCAGTTCAAAATCAAAAGCAAAATAGTAAGTAGTATGTAATATTTTGTATAATGTTTCATTGCATGTTTTAGGGGCATTAGACTGTATTTATCCCTCAAATCATATTTCTTATATATAAGGAAAATCCAAACAAAAAACCTGGTGTGGCAATTTTCCATTTCAATTAAAGGTATGAGATAAAAGAATATAAATTTTCCTGCAGGAAAAGTTCTACATTCATACAGTCATTCAGGGTTGGCTGTAGATTGCAACAAAGAGAAAACACCCAAACTCAACATTTATACCGTCATCAAATGCGGATGCTTTGTTCTCATCCAATCATAATTCATATTCAACATATATGTCCATTTAAGGTGTCCAACTATGTCCTCCAGATGCGTTTCTAAGAATTTAATGCAAATCATTTTCTAAGGAGCCAGGATGTCTAAGAAACTAAAATAACATATCTGTCTAACCTTAACCCTTGCACACACACACACGAACGCACGCACGCACACACACACACACACACACACACACACACACAAACACAAACACACACACACGCGCACACACACGCACACACACACACACAAACACAAACACACACACAAACACACACACACGCACACACGCGCACACACACACACACAAATAGATTTCCTGTTATATCTCAGGTCATTGAAAACTCAAGCATACTGAAGCACTCAGAGACACTCTAAAGAACACTCTCTAGTAAAGCGAAGCAAATAATACAGAATAATAATAATAACAAATAACTTCCTCCACAAAAACCCTCAATTCTCATTATGATAATGCAAAAAAATAAAAATAAAAAAAAACATTGGCGGTACTTATTGTACATATTTAAAAATAGAAATACTAAATGTACCATTTTTCTTTATAAAAAAATATTTCTAAGGCTGCTGACATGAATTTATTTATTTAATGTTCTGAATTTATTCCATCCTTAGTTTTAAAAGATGTGGTGCAGTCATTAGTTTTATTGCATCTTGAGTAGTGCCCAATGTTATGGTCAAGCGCATCTGAGAAACACTTAAAAACACTTCCAGACTAGTGCTTCACCGTCCACTTCGAGCTAGTGTTAGTGATGTGCATTAGCACAGTTATCATGGCTGTCGTAAAGGTTACATTACATTTACGACTGCTGGGATATTTTCATAAGATAATCAAGTATCACACATCCTGTTTTTTATTTTTTATTTGAAAAGCCTGTATATGTGAGATTTTTTAGACATGATTATAAAACATGTCAAGTGAGTAAGGCTCAAATCCTTTTACCATGTTCACAAAAAAAAAGTAAAAAATAAAAATAAAAAGACTTGTTTGGTATATGGTTCCCATTATAATATACAAAAGAGCAATTGCACATATGTTTTAAAGAAAATGCGAGAATATGGTTATAAATGTGTAGACATATGTTTTATGTGTTGCTACTGCTAAGATGAATAGTTTTGTGATGCAAATAGTGTAATTGTATTTTTGTTCTTATTTCACTTATTTGTCTGACTTTTGTCTTGTACAGATTTGTGGAGCCCAGGAAGATTAGCAATCACTCTGTGGAAGCAAAAGAGAGTTACAAATAAACAAACACCTGTCTGTCTTGATTAAATGATCATATTACATATTATAAGTAAACATGTATCAATAATAATAAAATAACAATCATTTCTGTAAACAACTGCAATTACCAAAATAAATAAATAAATAAATAAATAAATAAAGAGAGAGAGAAAAAAAGCTAAATTGTAAACCATTAGAGTAAAGAAAATTTAGTGAGTGGACATGTTTTTAAATGAAAATAATTTCACAATGCAAAAAATGAATGTTTGTAAAACAGTTTAATTTATGCAATAAAAATTAGATTTTGGGGTGAAATGTTTGTTATTTTTAATTATTATTATTATTTTTTTATTTTTTATTTTTTGTGCCATGCCAGCTAAAGCTGAGAAGCAAGTGAAAAATATAAAATGTAAATAATAAACTATATATTTCAACAAATACTAATAATAAAAAAGGTTTTTAAAGTTAACTTTTTACTTCAAAAAATCTAAATTCAGCCTAAATCTGTTCTTACTTCATTCAAAATACTTTATAAGGAGTCCTAGAGGAGTTAAAACCATAACAATCCATCGAAATATGCTTCAGAGTTACTGCTAATTTGGGGGTAAAACATGACTTTGACATGTTCTTGACAAGTTTTATGAGATTCTGCTTCACTCTTGTTGCTTTTGTTTAGCAAATATGTTGACAATCATGTATTAAAATCTCACCAGGACAGGGTTTGAGTCTAATGGTGTTCTGTGCGTGACTGACGTGGTTCTTCACGCTGCAGCTGATGTCTCCATCAGTTCCCTCATCCAGATCAATGCTGCTGTTTCCATCCACCAGTGGATCTCCATTCAGAGTCCAGCTGTAGAGGAGCTGATCCCCCTCAGAGGAGCAGGACACCCTCATCACCCCACTGGAGGAGCAGTTGAATGACACTTCCACTGAGCCAATAGGAGCTGGAGGGAGGGACACATCACAGTCACATGACTTTTTTCTTGATATTATGTAAATGAGTCAGTTAAGACATTTCTAAACAAAATTTATATCTGATATGATAGTGTAAGCCAGTCATGTGACAACAATGTAACAAATGACTGTTTGAAATGCTTTCACATGTCAGTTTTTAAAAGCAGTATGCAGTACACAGTTAGCAACATGCTAGTATTTCATTCTTAAAATAGTCTCAGACTCAGTGAAAAGAAAGTGAAGATGCTGTTGACTAAATTCTTCCAGATATTCAGTAATGAGCTGCAATAAAAACCTTCACAGAGATTCAACTGATTCCTTTTCATGAGAGTGAGATCTTTGGAGAACTTGAGATTGTAATTAGTCTGATGAGAGAGTTTCTGTACCTTCAACAATCACTTGAAGATCTCTAGATGTTTCTGAGCCGCCTGAGTCAGAGAGTGTTAATCTGTAATTCCCTGAATCTGCTCTGATCACACAGTTTATTATCACAGTCCCATTAATGACTGTCACTTCAGGTCTGTTATTATAAAGATCACATTTCTTCATCCTGCCATTCTTCACTCTACAAACTGGATCATCTGCTGTGTTGTTGTTTATTCTCTTTATTAACTTCAGGTCATAATCACTAGTGTCCAGGACCATCAGCAGATTGAGTTTGTGTCCCAGAGCTGTGTAACAGGGATCAGACTGATCAAAACTGCAGTTTAACTCCAGACCTGAAGAACAAACGACACAAAAATTTTACAAAATTTTAGGACATCATGAATTTAAATCAGACATAAATTACACAAACATTCACAGAATTAAAGTTCAACTTAAGAAACACATCAAACTAATTATTGATCTGATCTCAGTTCATCTCAGTAATGCTCATTGTCAGAACCATTTTATCTTTACTTTAAACTTTTACATGCAGGTGTCCAGTAGGGGTCATTCTTGGGTAATTACTTCCCTCGTACTTCCCTTGGGTAAAAACTTCCCTCAGATAACAGGAGGGAAGGTGCACACAATTACACTAGGCTAAACTAAGCTATCCAAGTAGAAATTTGTACAGATGAAGGACTGCAAATGTGGATTTATTGACTGTTTGTTTGGAAACATAAATCTACAACTGTGAGCATTTTAACCTTCAGTTAATAATAAACCAGTGGTGTGTATCCATTCAGTGGCGTACGGGACACCCCCGCAGGCCCCGCGGTGCGTGGGGTTACCGGCCTTTTGTGGGGCCCCGTCGCAGGACATTCTAAAAGGCAGTGCTTCGAGACACTGCAAAAGATGCGAGACGAGAGCAAAGGTAGTGCAGTGGAGCGGGCTTAATGTTCTAAAACAACAACCGGAGAAAATCTATTTTTTATCACATTTCACTTGTCAAATTTCTAAAACAACCGCGCCTTAATCGAAGTTGATATTTTTACGCTTAAAGCAGCTCATGTACGGAGCCCCACATTTGACATGCAGGAAAAATACAGTAAAGCGTGCGCACAATATAATTCGTTCCCTTGTTTTACTAAACCGTGCACACAACTTAGGCCACTAACTTTTTCCCTCCCTTTATAATTCGTTCGTTGATTTGATTCAACTAAATTCTTGCCAATATATTAATATCATGCACACAATTTAGTAAAACGAGAAAACAAATTCATGCTCACGATTTTTTTTTTCCTGCATGCGCGGGCTGCTTTTGCTTTAAGCAGGGCTTAAAAATGAGAGAGAGAGAGAAAATCGGTTCACTCTGAGCAGAATCGGTATTTTATCGGTTTCTGTTCATGCGTTTCTCTGTGTTATTGCCGCTCTGAAACTGGTTTGAGTGGAAAAAATGGTTAGCGTCATTTCGTCATAGCGTCAAAAAACACTAACAGTCTTAAGGCCTGTTCACACCGGGACGAATTTCGCGCGCGATATTCGCCAACGTTTAACGCCTCGTGACTAAGCATAGGGCACCAATGTAAGTGTGCACACCGACGCGAAAAACGCCACGCGTAAAAAGCGTCATTTTTTTAAAAAAACGCCCTCGGGTTAGTTTTTTTGGTTTGACGCACCGCGTCAAAAACTATACGACCAATGAGAATGGCGCTTTTGCACACGTGTCTGGAGCTTCTGAAGTTACAGTAAAACACAACTTGGGGGCGCTCAAACACAAAACTGTCTTGCTGAGCACACATACGTAACGGCGAAGAAGATATACGCCAAGTAGCGTCTACACTGCCGGGAAGAAATAAGACGAAGAAGATGCAAGGCAAGATGAATGTAGAGTTGCTGGTCTCGTTGGTGTCGGAACACAAAGAACTATATGACAAACGCGACAGCGATTACAAAAATCTTGATAAAAGAGAACTAGTATTTCTAGTATTTCTGTTTTACATTAAGCGCCATCTAATGTCAGGGAATGAATTTGCATGTTCACTCGGCTCATCGTCAGCGAAAATCGCTTGGGTGTGAACACAAAAAACGCGTTGAAAAACGCTGGCGAATAACGCGCGCCGATATTCGTCCCGGTGTGTATGGCCCTTTAAGCCTAAATTCCGCTTAGTCATAGCCAGCATCATCTTTTCTAGATTTTGGCCAGATGTTAAAAAAAAAAAAAACAAACAAACAAACAAAAAAAAACGGTCAAAGCTTTAAAGACATTAAAGCATTTTTATACGATATTTTAAATGTTTGCTGCATGGATAAAAAACAGTACTTGTATAAAATTGTGTTTTGAGAGGAAAAAAAATGTTGCATTTTATTATTACATTCAGAAATAATGTAGGCTAAAATACCGGAAAATCAAAATGTTTACAAACATTATAAACACAGGCTATTTTATTCCCTTCCCTCAACAACAAATCCTCTGTATTTAACAGTAGCTATTAAGGCTATATAGGTAAACGTCAAGCCAAAAACGTATTAATTTAAAGGGAAACTGAAGCCTTCCTCTCGTTCGGCAGAAATCCATATGTTTCCATATTCGCAACATATTTGGATGCTAAAATAATATTTATTACATATAAGTTTTACACTTAGCTCGCATTATCTACGTAAATCATCATCCTTCACAAAGGCTATAACAGCATGCTCTGTTCACGCTTCACGCAACAACGGACTCTTTCAATTGAGCATTTTTTCTTTGTATGTGTTTTGTTTTGATAATGAACAGGGGGGTATTCCAGAAAGCAGGTTATGTGTCATACCCGGGTATGTTTAAGAGTAAGTAAGTGGATAACCTCAACTTTCGGTTCCAAAAACGGAGGTAACTTTCAGGTTATGTTAGTAGTCATAGCAACTCACTCTCTGAACGTAACCTGCTCCGGAGCAGGTTATGTTCCAAGGTTAGTTCACTTCAGCGAGCCTTCAGTGGGTGTGACAGATAGCGCACAGCATTATATAATATTACAATATGTAATATAGCCTATTATATATATATATGTGTGTATGCTGAAGTGCTCCTGTAGCTCAAGTGGTAGAGCATTGCGTTAACAAGCGCAAGGCTGGGGGTTCGATTCCCTGGGAACACGATAGGTAAAAAAATTGATAGTCTGAATGCACTGTAAGTCGCTTTTATCCAAAGCGTCTGCTAAATGCATAAATTAAATTAAATTAAATTTAATTAATTTAATATATATATATATATATATATATATATATATATATATATATATATGATATGTTAATGAGTAAGCGCTAATTTATAATAAATAAGGTAATATATTATTCTAACATAATTATTTATTTTATTGGCATATATAAGAGTTATCTGTATAAATTATAAAACACTATGACAAGGTAATGTTTAACATATATATTTATTTATTTTATTTATTACATGTTAGCCTATATCTCACACATGGAGCGGCATTTTCTATGTCTAAATTCTAAATCAAAATACATATTTGATATGACTTAATATATAATTAGCATAAAACAAACAATATAATTCACATTCTTCTCAGGGATTAAAGATTAAATGGAAAAAAATAAAAAATGATTGCACAGCCATCAATTAGGCGGCGATATGCACTAAGCATGTAAACAACTAATGAACAAAAGAAGAAGAAAGAAACAGCTTGGCGTGCTTTTTCTTAGCGTCCGTTTCCATAGTGACTCGTCGATTCGTCGCTCTGTTGAGAATGTCTTGAGTCTTAACCAGGAACATACTCTGAGTTGAATGAACTTACTCCCGGACACATTTTTGGAACCACATACCTCAAGTAAGCAAGGTTTGGGGTTAATCAACCGAGAGTTCAGGGTTTAGTTCACGGTAAGTTAACCCTGCTTTCTGGAATACACCCCAGGCTGCGATGTCAAGGAAGCAAAAATGTTGTGTGCGATCGACAGTGCGATCACTGCATTGTTTTCCCAAACATTATTCGTAATTTAGTCAGATACAAACGCTGGTTGATCATACAAGCAAGACATCATTCATCACTGTAAAGCCATGGCAAAATAATAATAATGGTAATAATAATAAAGAAAGAAAACTGTAAACTTTTGCAATATAGAGAATGGCTTTCCGCCTCATACTGAACGTTAGATCGCGTCACAATGAATAGAAACTGAGCACAATTTTTTTCCTTTCGTTTCGTTAATCTGTTAATGATTTAAGTGAAATATGTTGTACAAGAAAGAAGACTCCCCAGTTTAGCTCTCAGTATTAGGATTCCTCACGCTTGCAACATTGACAGTAAGCTGCAGTCAAAGACTTGGCGCACCAAAATGCTCACAGAGGATTAAGTAGAGTTTTTGCTTGACTGTGGTTGTCAGTTACTAAAAAGAATAAATAAGTTAATTGCAAAAGTTGGTAAATGTATAGAAAGTTAATTTTTCTCAATATGTAGCACATATATATATTCCTAGGTTTTTTTTTGTTTTTTTTTTACTGTTCATATACAGAAAGACATGAATTTAGCGTGTATAGTTTTTTAAACAGTTAGTGAGTCTTATGAAGAACAGTGTTTGAACTGAAACATGTTGGCCATTAGCCTCTTGACTTGAAGAGATAGTTACATGCAGGAAAATCACGAGCATACATTGTGATACTCTTCAAACCGGAGGCAGGGTGACATGGAGGAGAAGAATTGTTGAATGAAGTTATTTTTGTTTTCTCTGCGCAAAAGAAAAATATTCTCGTAGCTTTGTAAGGTTATGGTTGAACCACTGATGTCACATGGACTGTTTAACGATGTCCTTACTGTGTTTCTTGCCCTGATTGTGGTAATTACATTGCTGTCTAAGTAGGGACAGAAAGCTCTCAGATTTCTTCAAAAATATATTTATTTGCATTTTGAAGATGAACGAAGGTCTTACGGGTTTGGAACGACATGAGGGTGAACAATTAATGACAGAATTTTATTTTTTGGGTGAACTATCCCTTTAATACTGTTATAATTAACAGGACACTGAACATAATCCTGTCACTGCACAGACTGAACTCAAATTAGAGTGTGATACAAAATATCTGTTATAATCAAACATTTACTTTAATTAAAAATGTCTGTTGAACACTGGAATGTCTCAGCAATGTCTTTATGCTCTCATTCATCTTAATGTTAATTTTATTCAAATGAAACTCATGCTTTCACAGTCTGCATAGTTTTATTTTCTAAATCGCTTCATGCATGTCAACGTGACATTTTTATAATGCAGAATTTGTCTTTGTCCTGCACTTTTTTGGCTGAATCCTATTACACTGTGACAGTTCTCTCTTTAATTATAGTGTTTTGTTCTCATATGATATTTAATGAAGAGACATAAATCAATCAAACAATCCTCAATATAGGCTAGTAAAAAAAATAAAATTAAAAAATAAATACATTTACAAAACTACTATATAAAAAAATACAAACTTTTTAGCACAATGAACATGAAGAAACACTCACTTCCTCTCACATTTTATAATACTCCACTGATACACACTGTTTAAGATCAGAAAACACTGTGACTAGATCTCTGCAGACTCTTAATGTAATATTACAACTCAAATGTTTTTATTTCAGAGATTGATCTGATTGATCAGCATCATAAGAGTTTGATGTGAAAGTGACTCACATGCAGCAGTCTGCAGCAGCAGCAGCATCAGTCCAAAGATGAGCATCATTTCTCTAAAGTCCAGCTTCAGAAGAACTCAATCCCAGCAGAAGAGTGTGACGCTGCTTCAGATCGTCTGTGTTCTGGCTCTCATCAAGACAAGTGTCTTCACGGCGAGACTCACACTGGACTGACACACGAGGAAACCTCTGACCGCTTCACTGAGGAAAGAGGAAGTTTCTTCTTATGGGGGAAGACACATGCTGTTAGTTTGCACTACAATACATCTGAAACAAGAGAAACTAAGAGAAAGAAAGAACAAGTATCAAGCACATTTTCTAAAAGAAATTGCAAAAAATCTTGTTTTGGAAGTCACAAGTGGACAGGATTTGTTTCTGATTGAAGTAAAATGACTAGTTATGCAGATGACTTCACAGATTCTCTTGCAGATCACATAAAACAGTATATTTAGTGTATTAATGAAATGCTCTGGACAGTTTTATTGAGAGTAAAGCAGAATCAGGTCTACATGCAGCTGTGTGTATTGAGTGTGTGCTGATGTTTGACTCAGTTCTAGTCAGTTCACATGTGAATGAAGAGAGGATTGTGATCTTCTGTTGACTGGAGCAGAGACTCATGGGACTCAGAGCTGCTGATGTAGAGAGCGCCACCCGCAGGAGTAAACTACAACTACACTCTTTCACAGCCATCTGATCTCATTTCATTCAGAAAAACAGGACTGAAATGATCTTAATCTGATCTATCTGAACTTAACTTATCAATAAAACTACATTAAGGATGTTTTTTTTTTCAGTTAAAATTAACAAATTATTCATTCATTAATTCATCTCAGTACATTAAAGTGTAATGTTTGTGCTCTTTTATTTCTGTTCTTATTTTCTTGATTCACTTCACTACACCTGAAAATAATCCATATTTTCAGATGTCGGGGGTGGATTTTGCTGGAAATACAATATTTGCTTCAAGAACAGTGACTGTCATCAAACTATTCTGCATGTGACACAGTTTTATGTTTTAACCACATAGTTTTGTAACAGAGATCAAGTTTAACTGCAAATAAACTTTTTTAAAACTCAAATCAGGGAATAATATAATTCTATACTATATGGACTTAAAGTTTGCTACCAAACACATTTTCTTTGTTATGAGCGACATCTGCAGAAGGAAACGAGTTACAGCTGAAATTATTTGGTAAAAATAATTTGGTTTCTGCAAGTACCGTTTCATTTTAAAGCGTTTTATTTTCACATTTAACTCAGAAAACAAATTCAGCAATGACCCCATTTACAATGTCTAAAGAAGGGCATGTTTAACAGTCTTCTATGATGCAAATATCTTGTGAAGAATAATGCATGCATGTGGTTATATGTGTTAAAAGTCAACTGCAAATTCAAACCAAACCACAGACAGCAAAACAAGAGACACTACAAAACTGAGAAACAGATAAAGATCTTCAAACAGAGAAAACATCTAAACAGACCTGTAAATGAAAGAAATCAACCATAACAGAATAAAGTAAAAGATCAAGAGGAGAAATATGAAAATAAACACAATGTGACTGTTATGGGTTGGTAAGGGAGGAACTCAAGTGCAGACAGGATTCTCAACACAAAGGGTTTATTGATGACAAAAGGGGAAAAACAAAACCCACGAGGGGGAAACAACAGCTAGGGTAAGGACTAAATAACCAAACAAGACAGGGCTGACCAGATAAAGACACTAAACACTAACTATAAACAAACACTCACGGTATTACAAGGACTTCTTCAGGGATGACAAGGATAAACTCACGAGGCTGACAGGTAGGAACATATATGAGGAACCGTCTGAGGAAACAATCACAATGAACCGACAAAAGACAGAGCACACTAGGAGATCTAAATAGGGGAACTAATCAAGACACGACAGGTGGCATAGATAGGACAATCACGACCAGACTAGGATAACAAGGGGGGCGGGGCAAGGGAACGAGCCAACACAAGCAAATGGTCCAAAGACAAGGCCATGTGCTTGTACACAAAACACGGGTCTGTCATGATCCTGCCTCTAGACTAGAGAAAAGTCAGGACATGATGGCAGGACCATGACAGAACCCCTCCCTTAAGGAGCGGCTTCCAGACGCTCCCTAAGGGAACATCAAACGCGGGACATGACTGACTGGGACAGAGACAAAAAAACCAACACGACATGACAAAATAGTAATAAGGGCAAACATGAAAACACAACAATAGGGTTAGGGTGGCATATCAAGAAAAAACAAAACAGGGAAGGGGAGGAGGCGGGACCACAAAGTTCATGGGGGACAGACCAGGGTGGGTGGGTGGGGTAGGAGTCTTAGGAGGACGGGACGAAGGCTGACAACGAGGGGCTCGGGCAGGTCTGGGTGGTCTAGGGTGGGGAGTGGTCTCAGGACCATTTACAACAGAGGACATGACAGGAGAACTCACGTGACACGGGGAAACACCTACGGGACACGGGGAAACACCTACGGGACACGGGGAAACACCTACGGGACACATGACAACATCAGCTGGACACGGGGCAACACCTACGGGACACGGGGAAACATCAACAGGACACATGACAACATCAGCTGGACATGGGGCAACGCTCACGGGACACGGGGCAACGTTCACAGGACACGGGGCAAGATCAGGGGAGACAGAAAAACTGGGTCAGGAGTAGCACTAACTGTGGTTGGCTCGGGATCTCTGGGGACAGGGTCAGGGGACAAGACAGGACTGGCGGGGATTTCCAGGATCTGGACAAGACGGGACAAATAATCAGACAAGGCTTTGGCGGCAATAATAACCGGCATCTCCTTACGAGACGAGACAGACTGTATCAAAGTTTCTGCTGCAGAGTCGGCTGCGGCTCTCTCCTCCGCCCTCACGACAGCAGACTTGAAAACCTGTTCTCTTATTCACTGGCTCGGGCACGCCAGCGCTCTCCGCTACTGGCTCGGGCACGCCAGCGCTCTCCGCTGCTGGGCTCGGGCACGCCAGTGCTCTCCGCTACTGGCTCGGGCACGCCAGCGCTCTCCCCTCTCCGCTACTGGCTCGGGCACGCCAGCGCTCTCCGCTACTGGCTCGGGCACGCCAGCGCTCTCCGCTACTGGCTCGGGCACGCTCTCCGCTGCTCGCTCGGGCACGCCAGCGCTCTCCGCTGCTCGCTCGGGCACGCCAGCGCTCTCCACTGCTCGCTCGGGCACGCTCTCCGCTCCCACGCTGCTGGCTCGGGCACGCTCACCGCTGCTGGCTCGGGCACGCTCACCGCTGCTGGCTCGGGCACGCTCACCGCTGCTGGCTCGGGCACGCTCACCGCTGCTGGCTCGGCACGCTCACCGCTGCTGGCTCGGGCACGCCAGCGCTCTCCGCTGCTGGCACAGGAGGAGGCAGGGTCACAGGACCGGCAGGCCCCTTCTTCTTCCTCTTCCTCCTTGGGCGCGGTGCAGAGGCCACAGCTGGGTCAGAGGCGGGTTGGGGGGGTTTGGTCTCGGGCAGGGCAGACTCGGATGCCGAAGACTCTGAAGCTGACTCCCACGACAACCGTCTCCCTCGCTTGTTGGGGAGACTGAAGGTAGTGGGAGGTGCCTCAGGATTTTGGGAGGGACTTGCCTGATCCCCCAGGGTTGCCACGGCCAGGACACGACCCTCTGGGATCGTTGACAGCTGGGTAGGTGGAGGGGACCTCTGTGGCTCCTCCTGGGAGATGCTCTCCCACAGCCGGGCATAATTTTTGGAGGATCCATTCCCCCCTCAGGCGAGTATGGGAGGGTGACCCCCTTCCTGTCGGTGGGGGACGACATCCAACATTGACGACGGAACTCCAACAGGTGTTTGGAGCTCGGGGGACCTCCTGCCTGCTGAGTTCCTCTTTGGTCGGTTCATTCTGTTATGGGTTGGTAAGGGAGGAACTCAGGTGCAGACAGGATTCTCAACACAAAGGGTTTATTAAATACAAAAAGGGGGAAAACAAAACCCACGAGGGGGAAACAACAGCTAGGGTAAGGACTAAATAACCAAACAAGACAGGGCTGACCAGATAAAGACACTAAACACTAACTATAAACAAACACTCACGGTATTACAAGGACTTCTTCAGGGATGACAAGGATAAACTCACGAGGCTGACAGGTAGCAACATATATGAGGAACCGTCTGAGGAAACAATCACAATGAACCGACAAAAGACAGAGCACACTAGGAGATCTAAATAGGGGAACTAATCAAGACACGACAGGTGGCATAGATAGGACAATCACGACCAGACTAGGATAACAAGGGGGGCGGGGCAAGGGAACGAGACAACACAAGCACATGGCCCAAAGACAAGGCCATGTGCTTGTACACAAAACACGGGTCTGTCATGATCCTGCCTCTAGACTAGAGAAAAGTCAGGACATGATGGCAGGACCATGACAGTGACAGATCTGATTCAGAGAAATAAAAGTTTTATCAGTGATGATCCGAAGGGGTTTCATGTAATGATATAAAAGTACTGCTAGTTCATTCAGTGTGAAGACACATAAGTAATATAAGGATTAAAACTATTACAAAAGAGAAATGTCCAGAAAATAATCTTCATAACCAAAACCATAGAAAATCTGGTTTAAGTCTTATCTCCTGTTTTTAATTAATCTCTAGGGTTTATATTATAAGATCTGCAGTCGACAGCTGAAAGCTGGATTAATGTGAGAATCTGTGACATTATAGGAAGTCATTTCTCATAGATGTGATGACCTGCTGCTGCTCTCATGAATCTTCTGCTGTGTGTTCATGTCCTTCTCTAAATCTTCTCATCCTCACTTTCTGATCTTCCTGTTTCTTTCCTAAAAGCATCATCATCATCATCATCATCATCATCATCTTCACACTCTTAATATCTGCATGTCAAATCCATAATGATGATGATAAATGTCTCTCACCTGATGTGTGTCTCATGTAGATGTGAAAAGCTCCTAACAGACCCAACAGAACCATCAGCTGAAGACACCAGACCAACACAAACACCAGAGACACTGAACACATGAACAACAAGAATTAGATACAAAACAAAACCCATCCTTCATGTTTCCAGGAGTGTGTTTGTTAAACCCGTACCACATTCTGATGTCTGTGTGCTGCTGGTCACTGCAGAGGTCACACTAGAGGTCACAGCTGCAGTAGCTGATCCTGAAATAAAACATCAGCACAGAATCAGCTGCTTTCTCTCTGAAACACATCAAAACAATTCACTGCTTAGATCAAGCTGAAACAAACTAATGATGCTTTTCAAGAATTAAGAACCCAATTAAGAGACTTGCATTATTAGTTGCTTTGGTTTCTATATGTATCTGGACATTCATGTATTAAAATCTCACCAGGACAGGGTTTGAGTCTAATGGTCTTCTGTGCGTGACTGACGTGGTTCTTCACGCTGCAGCTGATGTCTCCACCAGTTCCCTCATCCAGATCAATGCTGCTTTCTTTGTTATGAGTAACATCTGCAGAAGGAAACGAGTTACAGCTGAAATTATTTGCTAAAAATCATTTGATTTCTGTCTGGATTGATTATTTTTATACATGTTTTTTATGTTTAAAATCATTGATGTATGCTTTCTGTTGGATAAAGTGTTAATTGACTGTTATAATATAAAAATTGTATGAGCGACTTTTGACTGGCAATACTGTTTCATTTTAAAGTGTTTTATTTTCCCATTTAATTCAAAAAACAAATTCAGCAATGACCCCATTTACAATGTCTAAAGAAGGACATGTTTAGCAGTCTTCTATGATATCTTGTGAAGAATAATGCATGAATGTAGTTATATGTGTTAAAAGTCAACTGCAAATTTAAGCAAAACCACAGACAGCAAAACAACAAACACTACAAAACTGAGAAACAGATCAAGATCTTCAAACAGATAAAACATCTAAACAGACCTGTAAATAAAAGAAATCAACCATAACAGAATAAAGTAAAAGAGCAAGAGCAGAAATATGAAAATAAACACAATGTGACTGATCTGATTCAGAGAAATAAAAGTTTTATCAGTGATGATCAGAAGGGGTTTCATGTAATGATATAAAAGTACTGCTAGTTCATTCAGTGTGAAGACATATTAGTAATATAAGCATCAAAGCTATTACAAAAGAGAAAAGTCCAGAAAATAATCTTAACTATATTCATAACTAAAACTGTAGAAAATCTGGTTGGTCCACGCGTACAACAGCACCAAGTGTGATGCCATGGGGTACTCCCCTTACCTTCTGATGTTTGGCAGAGAGGCGGGACTTCCTGTTGACTTGTGCTTCGGAACGTCCCCAGATGGCACAGAAGAGGCGTCACACACTCAATATGTCACAAAGCTGAAGGAAGACTTGAAGCAAGCCTACACTTTAGCCTCTGATGCTGCAGACCAACAGCACCAGAGAAACAAGAGGTTGTATGATCGCAGAGTTAGCTTTCAGTCCATAGAGATCGGCGACAGAGTACTGCTCTGGAATCTAGGTCTGAGAGGCAAGCACAAACTGGAAAGCAAGTGGAGTCCTGATCCTTATGTTGTCATTGGAAAGATGCCAAACCTACCTGTGTTCAAGATCAAACGGGATGATGGAAGGCTAGGGACAAAGAATATACACAGGGACACCTTCTTCCAATTGGACAGCTGGTGAGAATGCCATGCACTGACCAGGATGCTCAACCACGTAAGAAACCCAAAACCAGAGCAGACACTCATAATAGAAGTCAAAGGGACTCAAGACAAGAGACTCAAGAGTTACAGGAATTTTCTGATTCATCTCTGTGTCACTCAGAGAGAGCCTGTCCAAAGGGTGCGAAATACTGCCAGTCGAAGTTGAAAATGACCCTGCAGCTGAACATGTTCATGAAATTGATTCAGACCCAGAAGAGGTTGATCACAACTGTGAACCAGAGTCTGAGGATGAGGGGTGTGATCCAGAAGTAGCTCCGGAAGAGACAAGTGAAGCTGGATCAGAGTCTGAAGAAGAGGTAGCTGAGGTCCAGGAGGATAGAAGGCAGCCCATCTCTGAGCCTAGACCTAAGAGAGCTGTCAGGCCAGCTATTAGACTTACCTATAATGAGCCTGGTAAATTCAGAGATGACCCTTTGACCATAGTACACAGAGGGATAGTCATTAAAATAGGAAAACACTATACACAATAGTTATTATGCCCTTAGGACTCCTTTGTTAGTTTATTATTGTCTGGTGAGGACACACAGACATTTAAAAGGGGAAAGGTGTAACCCGGTTGAAATATGTTCTTTAGTATAATAAATAGATTAGACTATAGAATAAATAGTTTAATAAATAGAGTGTAAGGTTAAAAAAGCTAAGATTAACTGACCAGCAGAAGAAGTTATGATTTTGCTCAATGAGAGAAATGCCTATGGAGTAATGTTCATTTACTGTATACAGCATTTAAAATGTTAAATATTTGTTGGGTAATAATATATGTGAAAATGCTTAAAAGATGCCTGTGAAAAATAGTAAGAAAGAGTTACACAAATGTTTTGTGAATTTATTTTATTTCTTAAAGTTTTGTGTATGAGCCAATCACAGGAGAGGTCAAGGGTAAGAAGGAAGTGAGAGTCAGATGCCAGAGTTTTGGCGGAGAGAAAAGACAGTTACTGTTAATGTAATGCACCAGAAAATGAAAGTGTTCAACACAAACTCTTATACAAGACATTAGTGGTGATAGTTCTGTTTGTTTGAGTGATAAACTCATCACATTTACGACAGACATAAGTTTGAGTTAGCCGCTGATTTAGTGGCTAGTGTTTTGCATGGACTTTGCTGATAAGCTAGCGGCCAGCGACCTTAATTATAGGCCCCATTTACACTGCATGGTTCAAGTGACCCAATTCTGATTTTTTCCTCTCATGTGGCACGGATCGGATATGACGGATATGAAATTATTTGCTAAAAATCATTTGATTTCTGTCTGGATTGATTGTTTTTATACGGGTGTTCTTATGCTTAAATTAATTAATGTATGCTTTCTGTTGGATAAAGTGTTAATTGACTGTTATAATATAAAAACTGTATGAGCAACTGCAAATACTCTTTCATTTTAAAGTGTTTTATTTTCACATTTAACTCAAAAAACAAATTCAGCAATGACCCCATTTACAATGTCTAAAGAAGGGCATGTTTAGCAGTCTTCTATGATGCAAATATCTTGTGAAGAATAATGCATGCATGTAGTTATATGTGTTAAAAGTCAACTGCAAATTTAAGCAAAACCACAGACAGCAAAACAACAAACACTACAAAACTGAGAAACAGATCAAGATCTTCAAACAGATAAAACATCTAAACAGACCTGTAAATGAAAGAAATCAACCATAACAGAATAAAGTAAAAATCAAGAGCAGAAATATGAAAATAAACACAATTTGACAGATCTGATTCAGAGAAATAAAAGTTTTATCAGTGATGATCAGAAGGGGTTTCGTGTAATGATATAAAAGTACTGCTAGTTCATTCAGTGTGAAGTAGTGTTGCTTTCGTCAGTGAAAATTATGACTAAATATCATCGTCAACGAACCTTTATAACGTGACGAAAATGAGACGAGACGCAACGTAAATGCTGGTCATGTTACAATGACTATAATTAAATGTATAATGCAATATTGTTGACGAATAAAAATGAGACTAAATGTGGTTTACAAAATAAAAACTATGCTAAAATGTCTCTTCATTTTCGTTGACGAAAACTTGACGAAACAAAATGTTATAACGTTATTTCGTCTCATTTAGTCACGTTATTATTATTATTATTATTTTGCAGTATTTCTGTTTCCTGCATCTCACTTCAGGGCTGCATCAGGTCCTACTGTGCAGATGCGACCAACGTCACTTCCTCGCGGCATTATTAAGAAGATGACAACAAACAAAGCAAAGCAGGATTTATACTTTCGCCTGGCTCCGCTGACTGCGAGCGCACCTTCCCGAACGGATGAGGCTTTTATACTTGTCGCGTTCTCCATTGTCCTCTAAAACCATCAGGAATCACCGGTGAGAAGTCATTTGCCAGTATGGCCAGTACAAGTCTTGTGATGAATGAGTTGATGAATTAATCATTTCTTTATGTACAAACTTAAAACAATCTTAAACTATTGGCTGTATTTCGCACAAGACAACTTTAAGCAAATAGTGTATAATTAATATCTAAATGAATTCTAATGCTGTTTTACACTATAAAAATAAAACATACTTCAAATAAGAAGACTTGGACCAACTATGCAAAAAAAAATAAAAAATTTCCCCTTCACCTAATGGAGTTTGAACTTCATGTTAAACTGCTTCTGTTTCACACAAACATGCATGTTCGGCTAGAATCGCCCTGAACTCGTGCATGTTCGAATGTGGAGTTATGCGGAAAGCTACAAAAAATGCCGTGCACTCCGCCACAAGAAATTAGTTAGCGTGCACTCAAAGCGGACTTCCGGCAACACAGTGATGACGTCATATTTTCCGCTCTCACCCAAGCAAACTTGTGGACGCGTCGAGTATAAATCAGCCTTGACACAGAGAAAGGGACCAATGGCCTGCCAGCCAGGGTTCGTCTTTGGGAGGAAAAATTAGCAGATTTTATTTAATTTAATTTTATTTATTGTTTTTATTTTTATTTTTTTTAATTTATGTGTGTGTACTTCTAACATGTTTGGTTGGTAAAATAAATGTTGTAAATTCAAATCAGAGTGTCTTCCGTATCTGGAATGGATGTATTCTTGAGTCTATAAGGTAACAATAATATAATTGAAATGGGTTTGGCTAAAAGAAAATGTTGGTAGGTACTTTTATTATATTGACTGGGTTAAATAGAATGGCATTACTAAAAAGTCATCAGTTTTTGTCAACTAAAACTAGGCTAAATGTCATCAGTTTTCGTCGACTAAAACTAGACTAGACTTAAAAGAGTATGAACATGACTAAAACTAATAAAAACTAAAATGACAGCTTCACACAAAGACTAGACTAAAACTAAAATTAAAACAGGCCACCAAAAATAACACTAGTATGAAGACACATAAGTAATATAAGCATTAAAACTATCACAAAAGAGAAATGTCCAGAAAATAATCTTTATAACTAAAACTGTAGAAAATCTGGTTTAATTCTTATCTCCTGTTTTTAATTAATCTCTTGGGTTTATATTATAAGATCTGCTGTTGGCAGCTGAAAGCTGGATTGATGTGAGAATCTGTGAGATTATGAAGTTATTTCTCATAGATGTGATGATCTGCTGCTGCTCTCATGAATCTTCTGCTGTGTGTTCATGTCCTTCTCTCAATCTTCTCATCCTCAATTTCTGATCTTCCTGTTTGTTTCCTAAAAACATCATCGTCATCATCATCATCACACTCTTAATATCTCCATGTCAAATCCATAATGATGATGATAAATGTCTCTCACCTGAAGTGTGTCTCATGTAGATGTGAAAAGCTCCTAACAGACCCAACAGAACCATCAGCTGAAGACACCAGACCAACACAAACACCAGAGACACTGAACACATGAACAACAAGAATTAGATACAAAACAAAACCCATCCTTCATGTTTCCAGGAGTGTGTTTGTTAAACTTGTACCACATTCTGATGTCTGTGTGCTGCTGGTCACTGCAGAGGTCAAACTAGAGGTCACAGCTGCAGTAGCTGATCCTGAAATAAAACATCAGCACTGAATCAGCTGCTTTCTCTCTGAAACACATCAACACAATTCACTGCTGAGATCAAACTGAAACAAACTAATGATGCTTTTCAAGAATTAAGAGCCCAATTAAGAGACTTGCATTATTAGTTGCTCTGGTTTCTATATGTATCTGGACATTCATGTACCAACCCGATTCCAAAAAAGGTGGGACACTGTACAAATTGTGAATAAAAACAGAATGCAATGATGTGGAAGTTTCAAATTTCAATATTTTAATCAGAATACAACATAGATGACATATCAAATGTTTAAACTGAAAAAAATTTATCATTTTAAGGGAAAAATAAGTTGATTTTAAATTTCATGGCATCAACACATCTCAAAAAAGTTGGGACAAGGCCATGTTTACCACTGTGTGGCATCCCCTCTTCTTTTTATAACAGTCTGCAAACGTCTGGGGACTGAAGAGACAAGTTGCTCAAGTTTAGGAATAGGAATGTTGTACCATTCTTGTCTAATACAGGCTTCTAGTTGCTCTTCTGTCTTAGGTCTTCTTTGTCGGATCTTCCTCTTTATGATGCGCCAAATGTTTTCTATGGGTGAAAGATCTGGACTGCAGGCTGGCCATTTCAGTACCCAGAACCTTCTTCTACGCAGCCATGATGTTGTAATTGATGCAGTACGTGGTCTGGTTTTGTCATGTTGGAAAATGCAAGGTCTTCCCTGAAAGAGACGATGTCTGGATGAGAGTGTATGTTTTTCTAGAACTTGGATATACCTTTCAGCATTGATGGTGCCTTTCCAGATGTGTAAGCTGCCCATGCCACACCCACTCATGCAACCCCACACCATCAGAGATGCAGGCTTCTGAACTGAGCGCTGATAACAACTTGGGTTGTCCTTGTCCTCTTTAGTCCGGATGACATGGCGTCCCAGTTTTCCAAAAAGAACTTCAAATTTTGATTCGTCTGACCACAGAACAGTTTTCCACTTTGCCACAGTCCATTTTAAATGAGCCTTGGCCCAGAGAAAACACCTGCGCTTCTGGATCATGTTTAGATATGGCTTCTTTTTTGACCTATAGAGTTTTAGCCGGCAACGGTGAATGGCACGGTGGATTATGTTCACCGACAGTGTTTTCTGGAAGTATTCCTGAGCCCATGTTGTGATTTCCATTACAGTAGCATTCCTGTATGTGATGCAGTGCTGTCTAAGGGCCCAAAGATCACAGGCATCCAGTATGGTTTTCCGGCCTTGACCCTTACGCACAGAGATTGTTCCAGATTCTCTGAATCTTTGGATGATATTATGCCCTGTAGATGATAATAACTTCAAACTCTTTGCAATTTTTCTCTGAGAAACATCCTTTCTGATATTGCTCCACTATTTTTCATGCAGCATTGGGGGAATTGGTGATCCTCTGCCCATCTTGACTTCTGAGAGACACTGCCACTCTGAGAGGCTCTTTTTATACCCAATCATGTTGCCAATTGACCTAATAAGTTGCACATTGGTCCTCCAGCTGTTCCTTAAATGTACATTTAACTTTTCCGGTCTCTTATTGCTACCTGTCCCAACTTTCTTGGAATGTGTAGCTCTCATGAAATCCAAAATGAGCCAATATTTGGCATGCATCAAGCTATTAAAACCTATATTATGTATTCGCACAGATAATATAACAGTAGGCTATATTAGTCAATATATTTTTAGTAGGTTAAGCAGTGATTGGATAACTTTTTTTTTTTAATTTAACATTTTTAATTTAAGGCCCACCCACAATTGGTCTGGCCCATCCAAAACTGGAATCCTGGCGCCGTGCCTGGGCCACTCTGAGCTGTGCGTAACGCCCACTGACGTGAAGTGAATGAGACAGAGGCTGTCCTGTACTGTCTGAAATGGTTAACTCTGTGGCGATGCATGTGCAAAACAGATTTAACTAATCATAAAGTCAATCAGGATACATAACACAGCCTACTATAGGCCTACACTAACACCCCCCCCCCCCCCAAGAATATATAATATAGTTCCCACGTCCCTGTCACTTGTTAGCTAGACAGTTAGCATAAGCTAACAATATTTAATTTTCTGTATTTATAAGAAGAAACACACATATCTCTACACTTCTATATAATCCAAAAAAAATAAAAAAATATACACTTTATAAAAAAAATAAAAACAGACATCACACGTAGCGTTTTAATAAAACTGTTAACCTTATGGCAGTGGGGAATTTGAACATGCATGAGTTATTTTATTTAATCTGTGTTTATTTTAATGTTTCCTTTTTTGACCTAAAACATGACACGGATGTTGATGTGTGTGCATTCAAGCATTTCAGTGGCCTTAAATAGATCACCTTTTACAGCAGATTTAGTTCACAAACAACTGACAGTTTTGACCTTAATATGGTTTTCAGTTACAATAATTAATCCTAAAATTCAACATTAGTAACTTACTTTTAGCAGCATCAGTCGCACACGCGCTTACAAGTTCTCCCGGTTGTGAATTCAATTCACTAGAGACTCGCACTAAACGATTCATTTGAATCAGTGAGTTGTCGACTCGAGAACAGCTGCAATCAGATCATTATAATTCGTGAATGAATCGTTTGGTGCGATTTGCGAACCGATTTAAAAGGTTGATTAAAAAGAATCAGTTCATTCATGAATCAGACACCGCTTCTGCGTGTCGGAACACGTGATATATTATTAGGAGTAACATATGTTTTATGAAATGTAGTGAAGTAAAAAGTACGATCTTATGCTTTGAAATGTAGTGAAGTAAAAGTTACTCAAAATAAAACTACTCCAGTAAAGTACAGATACTTGAAAAAAGTTCAGTAACGAAGAAAAGCTACTCAGTTACTGACCACCACTGCAATTTGTACAGTGTCCCAACTTTTTTAGAATTGGGTTTGTATTAAAATCTCACCAGGACAGGGTTTGAGTCTAATGGTCTTCTGTGCGTGACTGACGTGGTTCTTCACACTGCAGCTGATGTTTCCATCTCTTCTCTCATCCAGATCAATGCTGCTGTTTCCATCCATCAGTGGATCTCCATTCAGAGTCCAGCTGTAGATGATCTGATCACCTTTAGAGGAGCAGAACACTGAAGTCTGATTGGAGGAGCAGATTATTGACACTTCCACTGAGCCAATAGGAGCTGGAGGGAGGGACACATCACAGTCACATGACTATTTATTGATATTATGTAAATGAGTCAGTCAAAACTTTTCTAAACAAAATTTATATCTGATATAATAGTGTAAGTCAGTCATGTGACAAAAGTGTAGCAAATGACTGTTTGAAATGCTTTCACATGTCAGTTTTTTAAAAGCAGTATGCAGTACACAGTTAGCAACATGCTGGTTTTTAATTCTTAAAATAGTCTCAGACTCAGTGCAAAGAAAGGGCAGACACTGTTAACTAAATTCTTCCAGATATTCAGTAATGAACTGTAATAAAAATCTTCACAGAGATTCAACTGATTCATTTTCATGAGAGTGAGATCTTTGGAGAACATGAGATTGTAATGAGTCTGATGAGAGAGTTTCTGTACCTTCAACAATCACTTGAAGATCTCTAGATGTTTCTGAGCCGTCTGAGTGAACGAGAGTTAATCTGTAATTCCCTGAATCTGTTCTGATCACACGGTTTATTATCACAGTCCCATTAATGACTGTCACTTCAGGTCTGTTATTATAAAGATCACATTCCCTCATCCTGCCATTCTTTACTCTACAAACTGGACCATCTGCTGTGTTGTTGTTTATTCTCTTTTTTACCTGCAGGTCATATTTACTAGCGTCCTGCACCATCAGCAGATTGAGTTTGTGTCCCAGAGCGGTGTAACAGGGATCAGACTGATCAAAACTGCAGTTTAACTCCAGACCTGAAGAACAAAACACACAAAAATGTTCCAAAATTTTAGGACATCATGAATTTAAATCAGACACAAATTACACAAACATTCACAGAATTAAAGTTCAACTGAAGAAACACATCAAACTAATTATTGATCTGATCTCAGTTCATCTCAATAATGCTCATTGTCAGAACCATTTCATCTCTACTTTAAACTTTTACATGCAGGTGTCCAGTAGGGGTCATTCTTGGGTAATTAGTTACATAAATACAGTACAGGCGGGAAACTTCCCTCAGATAACAGGAGGGAAGGTGCACAGTTACACTGGGTTATATAAGCAAGTAGGAAATTTGTACAGGTGAAGGACTGGAAATGTGGATTTATTGACTGTTTGTTTGGAAACATAAATCTACAATTGTGAGCATTTTAACCTTCAGTTAATAATAAACCAGTGGTGTGTGTCCATTAACAAGCACCGTCCAGCATCCCTCAGCTAATTTAAATCGTAGACATAGCTGCTTACACTCATCTTCACAATAAACACAGATTTGTATCATTTGTGTGTCTCCTGACTTGAAGGGATAGTTACATGCAGGAAAATCACGAGCATACATTGTGATACTCTTCAAAACAGAGGCAGGGTGACGCGGAGGAGAAGAATTGTTGAATAAAGTTATTTTTGTTTTCTCTGCGCAAAAGAAAAGTATTCTCGTAGCTTTGTAAGGTTATGGTTGAACCACTGATGTCACATGGACTGTTTAAAGATGTCCTTACTGTGTTTCTTGCCTTGATTGTGGTAATTACATTGCTGTCTAAGGAGGGACAGAAAGCTCTCGGATTTCTTCAAAAATATATTTATTTGCATTTCGAAGATGAACGAAGGTCTTATGGGTTTGGAACGACATGATGGTGAACAATTAATGACATGGTGAACTATCCCTTTAATACTGTTATAATTAACAGGACACTGAACATAACCCTGTCACTGCACAGACTGAACTCAAATTAGAGTGTGATACAAAATATCTGTTATAATCAAACATTTACTTTAATTAAAAATGTCTGTTGAACACTGGAATGTCTCAACAATGTCTTTATGCTCTCATTCATCTTAATGTTAATTTTATTCAAATGAAGCTCATGCTTTCACAGTCTGCATAGTTTTATTTTCTAAATCGCTTCATGCATGTCAACGTGACATTTTTATAATGCAGAATTTGTCTTTGCCCTGCACTTTTTTGCTGAATCCTATTACACTGTGACAGTTCTCTCTTTATTAATAGTGTTTTGATATTTCTCATATCATATTTAATGAAGAGACATCATTTTATCAATCCTCAATATAGGCTAGTAAAAAAAAGTAAAAAAAGTAAATACATTTACAAAAATACTATATAAAATAAAAAATACAAACTTTTTAGCACAATGAACATGAAGAAACACTCACTTCCTCTCACATTTTATAATACTCCACTGATACAAACTGTTTAAAAAGCTCAGAAAACACTGTGACTAGATCTCTGCAGACTCTTAATGTAATATTACAACTCAAATGTTTTTATTTCAGAGATTGATCTGATTGATCAGCATCATAAGAGTTTGATGTGAAAGTGACTCACATGCAGCAGTCTGCAGCAGCAGCAGCATCAGTCCAAAGATGAGCATCATTTCTCTAAAGTCCAGTTTCAGAAGAACTCAATCCCAGCAGAAGAGTGTGACGCTGCTTCAGATCGTCTGTGTTCTGGCTCTCATCAAGACAAGTGTCTTCACGGCGAGACTGGACTGACACACAAGGAAACCTCTGACCGCTTCACTGAGGAAAGAGGAAGTTTCTTCTTATGGGGGAAGACACACGCTGTTAGTTTGCACTACAATACATCTGAAACAAGAGAAACTAAGAGAAAGAAAGAACAAGTATCAGGCACATTTTCAAAAGTGCAAAAAATCTTGTTTTGGAAGTAACAAGTGGACAGGATTTGTTTCTGAGTGAAGTAAAATGACTAGTTATGCAAATGACTTCACAGATTCTCTTGCAGATCACATAAAACAGTATCTTTAGTGTATTAATGAAATGCTCTGGACAGTTTTATTGAGAGTAAAGCAGAATCAGGTCTACATGCATTGCATGTGTATTGAGTGTGTGCTGATGTTTGACTCAGTTCTAGTCAGTTCACATGTGAATGAAGAGAGGATTGTGATCTTCTGTTGACTGGAGCAGAGACTCATGGGACTCAGAGCTGCTGATGTAGAGAGCGCCACATGCAGGAGAAAACTACAACTACAGCTGCACTCTTTCACACAATAATATCCAGCTGCAGACCCGCAGCACCAGCAGTTTCAGAACTGCAGTCTCAGAACCGGAAGTGAGGTGCAGAGCTTACGTTCTTAACAGAGTAGCGCCACCTTATGTTTTTTAAGGGGTAATTTGCTTTTATTACACAACATAGGTCATACTTTATGTATGTATGCATTTTATAATGATACATTAAGCATTTTATAAACATCAATCTTGTGTAATTTAGTTGTAGGCCTATACAGTTATTTGTTTTATTATATTATGCAAGTTATTTCCTGTTTGTGATATTAAAAATAATGTTTGAAATTTCTGGGTATTTTATATAAAATATACTTTAATCACAAGATTCAAAATGAATGTTTACTACAAAGTCAAGTACACGTGCATCATACATTTTTCTATATAAAAACTAAAACATTTCAATAAAACACACACACACACAAACAGCAGCATGATACTTAAAGTAACAAAATGTACACAATAATTAAATTGAAGCTTATAAAATGAACAGTTCACTCTTAGGCGAATTTTGTTATGACATTCCTACAAAAATAACTTATAAGGAAAAAAGACTAAACAACAAGCCCACTCAGCAAACTCCTGATTGTTCCAAAAGATTGTTGAGCGTCTTCTCCTTGTCCTCTTCCTAAATTATAAGGAAACGAGACTCTTCCACTGGCCCCCTGAGCAGATGTCTGTAGGAATGGAGCCAATTTCGCAACTTCATCTATATTACAGAATATTAAAGGAAAATGTAACTTTATTATTTCATACACACACACACACACACACACACACACACACACACACACACACACACACACACACACACACACACACACACACACACATATATATATATATATATACAGGTCCTTCTCAAAAAATTAGCATATTGTGAAAAAGTTCATTATTTTCCATAATGTAATGATAAAAATTAAACTTTCATATATTTTAGATTCATTGCACACCAATTGAAATATTTCAGGTCTTTTATTGTTTTAATACTGATGATTTTGGCATACAGCTCATGAAAACCCAAAATTCCTATCTCAAAAAAATTAGCATATCATGAAAAGGTTCTCTAAACGAGTTATTAACCTAATCATCTGAATCAACTAATTAACTCTAAACACCTGCAAAAGATTCCTGAGGCTTTTAAAAACTCCCAGCCTGGTTCATTACTCAAAACCGCAATCATGGGTAAGACTGCCGACCTGACTGCTGTCCCAGAAGGCCATCATTGACACCCTCAAGCGAGAGGGTAAGACACAGAAAGAAATTTCTGAACGAATAGGCTGTTCCCAGAGTGCTGTATCAAGGCACCTCAGTAGGAAGTCTGTGGGAAGGAAAAAGTGTGGCAAAAAAACGCTGCACAACGAGAAGAGGTGACCGGACCCTGAGGAAGATTGTGGAGAAAGACCGATTCCAGACCTTGGGGGACCTGCGGAAGCAGTGGACTGAGCCTGGAGTAGAAACATCCAGAGCCACCGTGCACAGGCGTGTGCTTTTGAACCAGAAACAGCGGCAGAAGCGCCTGACCTGGGCTACAGAGAAGCAGCACTGGACTGTTGCTCAGTGGTCCAAAGTACTTTTTTCGGATGAAAGCAAATTTTGCATGTCATTCGGAAATCAAGGTGCCAGAGTCTGGAGGAAGACTGGGGAGAAGGAAATGCCAAAATGCCTGAAGTCCAGTGTCAAGTACCCACAGTCAGTGATGGTCTGGGGTGCCATGTCAGCTGCTGGTGTTGGTCCACTGTGTTTTATCAAGGGCAGGGTCAATGCAGCTAGCTATCAGGAGATTTTGGAGCACTTCATGCTTCCATCTGCTGAAAAGCTTTATGGAGATGAAGATTTCGTTTTTCAGCACGACCTGGCACCTGCTCACAGTGCCAAAACCACTGGTAAATGGTTTACTGACCATGGTATTACTGTGCTCAATTGGCCTGCCAACTCTCCTGACCTGAACCCCATAGAGAATCTGTGGGATATTGTGAAGAGAAAGTTGAGAGACGCAAGACCCAGCACTCTGGATGAGCTTAAGGCCGATATCGAAGCATCCTGGGCCTCCATAACACCTCAGCAGTGCCGCAGGCTGATTGCCTCCATGCCACGCCGCATTGAAGCAGTCATTTCTGCAAAAGGATTCCCGACCAAGTATTGAGTGCATAACTGAACATAATTATTTGAAGGTTGACTTTTTTTGTATTAAAAACACTTTTCTTTTATTGGTCGGATGAAATATGCTAATTTTTTGAGATAGGAATTTAGGGTTTTCATGAGCTGTATGCCAAAATCATCAGTATTAAAACAATAAAAGACCTGAAATATTTCAGTTGGTATGCAATTAATCTAAAATATATGAAAGCTTAATTTTTATCATTACATTATGGAAAATAATGAACTTTTTCACAATATGCTAATTTTTTGAGAAGGACCTGTATATATATATATATATATATATATATATATATATATATATATATATATATATATATATATATATATAGATAGATATATAGATAGATAGATAGATAGATAGATAAAATATATTGCTGAGAGCTTCTATACCTTCAACAATCACTTGAAGATAACTTCTCATTACCATATCTATCTTAACGACATCTGATGTGTATCTTCCTGAATCTGCTCTGGTCACATTGTTTATGGTCAGAGTCAAATTATCAAAGAAGAACTCAGATCTGTTTCTGATGGATTCATGTGTATTTATGATCAGAGGCACATTTTTAAAGAACTCATATCTGTTTCTGATGGACACATAATCATACTTTTTCATTTTCTTTATGCTAAAAATGTCCAGACTCCTGCCATCATTTAACACCTCATCCAAATAAAGGTCTTGAAATGGAGGTTTCAGCTTCATTTGCAGATTGAGTTTGTGTCCCAGAGCTGCGTAACATTGTTTGATCAAATATGGTTCATCAAATGTGCAGAACTGATCCAGACCTAAAGAACAAAACACACACAAGATGAAATGTACCAACATCGACAGACAGAGTAAGAGTGTTACTGCTGGTAGAAATATCATCTCTCTCATCATGTATTTCAACAGACACAAATCACACAAACATTCATAATCAAGTTCTACGGAAGACACATATCAGACTCTTGATCTCATATCATGGTTCATCAAGTGATAAAAAATTTTGAATTGAAAAAAAAAAAAAAGTTTTTCTACATTTCCTGAAACTTTTTGAAAACAACTGAAGAAATAGTAGAAGGCATGTACAATACACACAAAAGCATATCTAATTCATCATTGCTCACAATTTAATTCATATTACATTAAATACATGTACAGCAGCCAGAACATCAGAGGTCTGGTGAATAAACTTTAGTTTCCATGCAGATATTAGGATTTATAAATAAATGGCATTATGCGTGCACAATGTAAATAGAAATATCATGTATGACTTTAACAGAAATGGCATGCTACATTTTAATGTTTAATAATACTGAGGATTGATTGGCTGCGAAATTTCTGCTTTGAACTTTGCTCTTTTGAGTGCAAATAAAATGTTTTAATGCAAATAATGACTGCAGCAAAAAAATTAAATATAATTAATTATTTATGATATACACTATCAGAAAAAAAAGGTACAAAAGCTGTCACTGGGGTGGTGCCTTTTCAAAAGGTACACTTTTGTACCTTTTAGATACTGATATGTACACTTTAGGTACTTATATGTATCTTAAAGGTACCACTATGGACCCTTTAGGTACAAAGTTGTGCCTTTTGAAACGGTACTGCCGCAGTGACAGCTTTTGTACCTTTTTTTCTGAGAGTGTAGAGGCATGTTATCAGCAAATAAATAAGAGGAAAGAAAAAGTTAGAGAATTTTTAGCAGCGATAAAGTTGAACCATGTGATGATGTGTGAAAACAAGAATAAAAGTGCAGTCATTTTATATAAACATATCAGGATATTATCTGACCATTACAGAGAAAGTAAGAGGAAGTTTTAAGAGATTGTTACTGTGATTTAGCAGTTCCTACTTCAACACACACACACACACACACACACACTGAAAGTAGGAGAAAGAAGAATCATTTCACAGTGAATTCTAAAAGTGCAAATTGCTGTAATTATTCTTTGGCAGGACTTTGTTAAAGTTTTATCAATGCACTTTCTATGAAGAAAAAACTCACAAAAAAAAAAAAAAGGGTTTTGATTCATATCGAACATACTTCATTGTTTCGAGCAAATGCAAGAAAATACAATAGAAATGGTGTCTGAAATGCATTTGTGAGGTGGAGCCTAAATTTAAAACAAAGCAAAGTTAAACAAATCAATAAAACCTAGTGAAAAAGTTGTCAAGATCATATTTAATATTAATTAACAGTGACAGCCTAAAACTGAGACACAGATCAAGAGAAACAGTTAAAACATCTGATTAGACACAGAAGAGACAGATACTAAATGAAAAAGCAGAGATGTGGAATAACTCTAGAAAATAAACACACAGAATAACTTCACAATCTGCCAGAAGAGTTTTATCATGAATGAACAAAAGGTGTTCCATGTGATGAAACAAAAATACTGCTACTTCAGTCAAAGCACGATGACAAATTAATAAAACTAATGCAAAAACAAATGTACAACAAACAATTAAAAAAATACATTCATATCTAAACTGTAGTCAGTCTGGTTTAATTCATTCGTCACCAGTCTGTAATTCTGCCTCTAAATGAGATTAAATGATGATTTCATGAGCCGCTGATTTACATCTGACAGAAATAATGCTCACAGAAATACATCAACATACTCGACAAGAAATAAACACAACACATGTAAAGATCAGTGTCAATTATGAAAGCTTCTTCTGTCTCCAGGTTTTATAGGTAATACTTTGAGATATTTAAGTAATACAGCATTTACTCAAAGAAAACATTTCTTCACCATAAGTAATAACAACTTGTATAATTGCAACAATGATACCAATCACTCTGGTTGAAACAATGTCACTTTCCCATATCTTTATGGAAAAATACATAATATACACAATTAACACAATTTAACACCTTTGATAATCTCAAACGTATTAATATCCAAATTATTACGGTTTAGAACCATAAAACTGATAAATACCCATACCTGTCCATGGTGTTGGCTCATCCATGGTTGTTATCTGAAGGAGAGAGACCAACACCTCCACGGTGTTCTCTGGAATACTTAAAGAATCCATTAGGATAGCGATCACATCCACAGTGTCGCCATGTTCTTTAATGATTTCTGCTAAGACATTGCAAGGGACAGTGGCAGCTTTGACTGACTAAAAGGGGTACTCTGATTGTCACCGACCCATGGTGCTTGTTAGAAATCTGTAGTCAAGTCAAGTCATCTTTATTTATATAGCGCTTTAAACAAAAAAGATTGCATCAAAGCAACTGAACAACATTAATTAGGAAAACAGTGTCAATAATGCAAAATGACAGTTAAAGGCAGTTCATCATTGAATTCAGTGATGTCATCAATCAGACTGTAGGTCTACCTCTGCCCATCCCTCAAGAGGTATTTCAGTACCATTGGCTGCAGAGATTTCAAGGGACTGACTGTTAAGGAGTGACTGAAGTGACATGAGGTGATACCCTATCTATCCAGGTTTTGCTGACCATAATCACCTGGGCTCCTGAATCTAATAGCATTTCTACTGGCATACCATTGATGTTACAGGAAACAGTACAGCTTTTTCCAATGAGCTGGGCCATACATTTCTTCTGGTTCAACTGACATGATGTGGCTGACATTTTAACCGTATCTGTGGGCTTAACACTGTTCACAGTCACTGGCTGCCTTTCTCCAGCGACCTCTTCTCGTTTTCCGACGTTCATCGCTGCAAGCATCCGATGGCTCGATGGCCTGCCTGACCACAAACAAAACAATGGGGACAGTTTATTGTCTCTTTCATTATGCAGTTGGAGCATCTATCCTTTTTCTCAACTGTCAGGGATTGTGGGTGCTTAATAGGTGTACTAGAGTTGCCAGTCGGGGCAGGGTCAACAGTGTGGTTCACAGTGTAGTGTCATTTGTCGGGTCAGTGAGGACACTTGAGCAGTCAGCTCTCTAATAGCTTGGTGATTAGCTTGCAACTCAGCATGAAGAGTTGGCTAGACTTGGCTACAGCACCTAAGCACTTTAACCTTCCTTCTTCCTCCATTGTTGACTTTGTCAGCTGTTCTAACAGTGAGTCATCACTAACTTGTGTGTTAGCAAGGAAAGGTTTGATGTCTTGCCTAACATGACTGTTCTTCTCATTTAACCCTTGATACAAGGTGGCAGAAAAGTACCCTGAACCAATCGCTTATCATAGTTAAACTCTGCACCTGGTTGCTGTGACTCGAAAATAACTCTTTGTTTTAGCCCTATAAGTCTATAGAGGAACTGATGTGGACTCTCTTTGTCATGTTGTTTAGCATTACTGAGCTCGTGGAAGAGCTCAGCTACACCTTTATCTCTCACATGAGCTAGGAGAAGTCTCTTTAATCCATTCACTGTTAAACCATCGTGGTTATTGAGCATTTCTCTGAAGGTACCTGATTTAGTTATCTTGAACACTGCTCTAATGATCTCAACCTCACTAAACCCTTCTTGTAGAGCATTATCATTCTCCTTACAGAGACCACTGAAAGAAATATCCGACCCGGTTTCAAATATTTGACCCCCATGAAATTTACATTCCCGACGTGGAAACAAAGCCGTGACATCAGACAGTCTCACTACCTGATCAGCAACAGTTGAAGATAGGCTTGTCTGGTGGGTGTCACGAGTACCAGTGACACCCAGGTGACCTGGTATCCCAACATCAGCAGGTGTGTAAATGTCTCTGTCCATGTGTGACGTGGGAATGTGCAATTCTGACAGAGGTGCAAGACAGTCTGTGGGCGATAGTTGTGTGTGAGTGCCCCTGTCCGATGAATATGTATGTGCGTCCTCTGCCGAAGCAGGGAGGTGTTTGTGTGTACAAGTAGGTGTACTGTCCATGTGAACAGTAGAAACATAAGCCTCATCAGACCCGGAGTCAGCTGATGTCAGTTCATGTAACAGATCCTGGAGGGAGCGAAGTTGAGCCATACCTTCATCTTCCATCGTTTTCAACCTTTCACTCCTGGTGTAGTTGATGATAAATTCATAGAGCTCTGGTTCACTGAAGCCTTCTGTACTCTCACTGCCATCTTCAGTCGCCTTGGCAACCAACTGTAGTTGACTGGTACTCAACACTAGAAGCTTTTTGTGAATCTGGAAAATCAACATCCGTTGTGGGGTTACAGGTGCCATCTTGACATTTCACCGTTGACGGTCGCTCTCTGGCTGATGTTGGGCACACCAGCTTCCCTTGAAACTTGACCACCAACCTCTACCATGACAGCTCTCCCCACTAGACGATATGGGATCCCGGAAGATGCCCCCAATTGTTACCGGCAGCAGACCTAGGGGAATCTGTGCTGGCACAAGCCAAATCACACACCAAGTTGTGAGTGATAAGGGGACCAACACGTTATTGCCTTGCTCGAGTGCAGTTTTAATATGACAAAGATAATCACTGTTGAAATATGGACACATCATACTTTGTCTACAAGCAAACCAAAATTCTCAATAAAATAACATTCAACTGTCACTTTAACAATGCCTTGAATTTATTCATATAAGTAATGTAATTAGATTTCCCATATGAACATAGGCATAACTGCATGAACAAAAAAGAACCCAATACAGTTGAAAATACATCTGTATAATGTAGTATTGGTAATACTTTGATATATTGAAATAATACAGCATTTACTCAAAGAAAACATTTCTTCACTATAATTAATACCGACTTGTATAAATGCAAAAATGATACCTGATCACTGTGGTTGAAACAATGTTACTTTCCCATATCTTTATGGAAAAATACATTATATATACACAATTAACACAATTTCCCCGTAACACCTTTAATAATCTCAAACGTATTAATATCCAAATTATTATGGTTTAGAACCATAAAACTGGTGTTAACACATTAAAACCCCATCACATCTTACTATTCACATTGAATATCCCATGTAACAATATTATGCCTTCACATGCATATACTAAGAGAATATCTGCAAAAATACATACAGTATGGAGTTGATTAACATTCACAATAGATAGAAATACATATAATCAGAACGATTGATAGACATAAATGTGTTTAGGAAACAATCCAATGTCTTGCAGATTTCCACGTACATGCTTCAAGACACATTATCTTTATATCCCTTTGGTGAATCTTTGCTAATTTTTCTAACCGCGAGTTAGCAGATAACGTTTAACATTTTCTTGAACATAAATCTCATCCTATTATCCTACTAACACATTCCAACATTCTTTCCAAACATTTCTTTATAGTAACGATGATGGATGGTTAACACAAACCACTTAAAAAGAGTTGTTACCTATACCTGTGAGTGATAAGGAGACGAACACATTATTGCCTTGCAGTTTTATTATGACCTGGAACTCAAGCTGTCTGTCTCCTAGATAACCCAATAAAGCACCACACTGCCCTCTACAGGTGTGGTGGTGAAATACATGAAATATTGTAGATGTGAAAAGCTCCTAACAGACCAAACAGAACCATCAGATGAAGACACCAGACCAGATCAAACACCAGAGACACTGAACACATGTACACATCAATCAATCAATCAATCAATCAATCAATCAATCAATCAATCAATGAACAACAATTAGGCAGAAAACAAAACCTTCATGTTTTAAGCAGTGACACGTTCTGAATGTGTGTGCTGATCACTGATATCAACACAATTCACTGCTGAGATCAAGCTGAAACAAGCTAAAGACACTCTCAAGAATTAAGAGACTTGACTGTTCTTCATCATTGCTGTTGCTGTGGTTTATATATTGTTGTAAAATTATTCTGACTAAAGAATATACATAAAACCTCTATTCAAATCTTTGTTTCCCACAAGCAAAGGCAATATATAAATATCACTCTTACCTCTGTTATTTATCAGATGCGATAGAAACTTCAGTACTTCTTCCTGATCAATCCAGATCAGCTCAGTTGGGTGGACCTTCGTAATGCAGGTTCAGGAATAAGATAAAATAATAACTTCACTTTTAATAAATTACTCAGAAACTTGTTTAAAAGAAGTTTAACGCATCACCATAGGAAATGGTTTCGCTTTATTAAAACAATAACTCATAAGCAAATAACAAAAAAAGTAAATAGCGGCAGTGAATGTGTTCCAACCATAACATTTTTAATAGTCACAAAAACAACACGTCTTCCTTTCCAGATGCCCTTTTCGGTGAACACACTCACCCACACGCACACACATACACAGGTTGCTATGGATACAGGAGCATGACCCTTCACCTAGAAGCAATCTCTTCTTCACCTAGTAGTACAAATTCAGATGAAGTAATTGCTGCATCTTTTTCTTTAAAGCAAATTAATCTATCTCTAGTTTTAATCTAAACAATTACAACATCTTAAAGGCATAGTCTAAGCAAAGAACTATTTCTAAACTGCATAGCATCATTTATTTTATGATAAGATAAAACATATTGCAACACAACACTTTAAGAAAGAAGGTCCATTCTGCAACGTTGTTGCAAAATGCACTTCCTTGCACAATCATCATACAGTTGGCAAAAAAGCATACATAGATGGCAATCTTAACTGTTGATCAAATTCTAACAGAAAGTATATCTCGTTATTGCCTTTTAAGGCTTTTCAGGTTTTGTAGCTGACGTTTGCAACTCCAAATTAAAGTTAACCAACTCTTTCATCTTTTCAGCATTCTCATAATTTTCTTATTCAAATCCTCTTGTTTTCATATAAGTTGAATTGTTCTTCTTATCCTAAAAACCATCTCCTGTTACATCAGTTGACATTCTGTCCTGCTTTCCTCGAAGTTTCTCCTTCTTCTTTTGTCTTTTGACTTCTTTGTTCCAGTTCCTCTGTATCCCTTCTATGAGAAGATCATCAAAGTCAATTTTTAATTTACCTGGTTCATTATCACAGTTACCAAGTGAGAATCGATTGTGAATATTGTGAATGGGACACTTCATTCTTAAAGAATCACCAGAACCGACAATATATATACAGTATGTGGACATTCATGTAATAAAATCTCACCAGGACAGGGTTTGAGTCTAATGGTCTTCTGTGCATGACTGACGTTGTTCTTCACGCTGCAGCTGATGTTTCCATCAGTTCCCTCATCCAGATCAATGCTGCTGTTTCCAAACATTGGTCCTTCTTCTAGTATTTTTCCATTCAGAGTCCAGCTGTAGATGAACTGATCTCCCTCAGAGGAGCAGAACACTGTAGTCTGATTGGAGGAGCAGATGATTGACACTTCCACTGAGCCAATAGGAGCTAGAGGGAGGGACACATGACAGTCACATGACTCTTTCTCAACATGTTATCAGTGTCAATCTCAAAGCATTTCTAAAATAAAATATATTGCTGAGAGCTTCTACACCTTCAACAATCACTTGAAGATCACTTTTCATTAACATATCTATCTCAACGACAAATGATGTGTATCTTCCTGAATCTGCTCTGGTCACATTGTTTATGGTCAGAGTCATATTATCAAAGAAGAACTCAGATCTGTTTCTGATGAATTCATGTGTATTTATGATCAGAGTCAAATTTTTTAATAACTCAGATATGTCTCTGATGGATTCATAATTATACTTTTTATTTTTATTTATGCTAAAAACGTTCAGTGTACTGCCATCATTTAACGTCTTATACAAATCAAGTTCAGTATATGAAGGGTTCAGCATCATCTGCAGACTGAGTTTGTGTCCCAGAGCTGCGTAACATTGTTTGATCGAATATGGTTCATCAAATGTGCAGAGCTGATCCAGACCTAAAGAACGAAACACAAACAAGATGAAATGTACCAACATCGACAGACAGAGTCAGAGTGTTACTGCTGGTAGAAATATCATCTCTCTCATCATGAATTTCAACAGACACAAATTACATAAACATTCATAATAAGTTCTACGGAAGACACATATCAGACTCTTGATCTCATATCAGGTTTATCAAATGATAAAAAAATTAAGTTTTTCTACATGTCCTGAAACTTTTTGAAAACAACTGAAGAAATAGTAGAAGGCATGTACAACACACAAAAAACCATAATTCAATTCATATTACATTAAATACATGTACAGCAGCCAGAACATCAGAGGTCTGGTGAATAAACTTTAGTTTCCATGCAGATATTAGGATTTATAAATAAATGGCAGCATGTGTGCACAATGTAAATAGAAATATCATGTATGACTTTAATAGAAATGGCATGCTACGTTTTAATGTTTAATAATACTGAGGATTGATTGGCTGAGAAAATTCCGCTTTGAACTTTGCTCTTTTGAGTGCAAAGAAAATATTTCAATGCAAATAATGACTGCAGCAAAAAATACTGTTTAAACTGTTTATAATATAGAGGCATGTTATCAGCAAATAAATAAGAGGAAAGAGAAAGTTAGAGAATTGTTAGCAGCGATAAAGTTGAACCATGTGATGATGTGTGAAAACAAGAATAGAAGTGCAGTCATTTTATATAAAATGCTGCTTTAGTTGGCAAGCTTCTTCAAAGTTATATATGTTTAATCAGTCAATGAATGCTATTTCTATATTTCCTGGTAGATAATCAGCTGTTATACTTTACATAAGGAGATTTCTGAGAATTCAGACTCCTGCACTTTATTTCTGAATTACCAGCACAAACTTTTAAAGACATTTTTATTCCCACATCATTTTGGGGTCTTTAACAAAAACACCCAACTCTTTAACTATGAGTCTTTCAATTAATTGAATATTACTTAAGTAATATTCTTATATATTACTTGGATATTAAAAGATTTTGATGTGAAAGTGTCTCACATGCAGCAGTTTGCAGCAGCAGCAGCATCAGTCCAAAGATGAGCATCATTTCTCTAAAGTCCAGTTGCAGAAGAGAGTCAGATCGAGTCTCACTGACAGACAGAAGCTCTACTGACACATCAGGATATTATCTGACTTTTACAGAGAAAGTAAGAGGAAGTTTTCAGAGATTGTTACTATGATTTAGCAGTTCCTACTTCAACACACACACACACACACACACACACACACGCACACACACACACACACACACAACTGAAAGTAAGTGAAAGAAGAAGAATTTCACAGTCACACTTCTAAAAATGCAAAAAGTCTGTAATTATTGTTTGGCGGGACTTTGTTAACATTTCATCAATGCATTTTCTATGAAGAAAAAAAAACTCACTAAATAAAAGTTAAATTGTTTCAGGCTCATCAAAGCCTTTTGATTCATATCGAACATACTTCAGTGTTTCGAGCAAATGCAATATAATACAATAGAAATGGTGTCTGAAATACATTTATGAGGTGGAGCCTAAATTTAAAACAAAGCAAAGCTAAACAAATCAATGAATCCCAGTGAAAAAGTTGTCAAGATCATATTTATTATTATTTAATTTTAACAGTGACAACCTAAAACTGACACACAGATCAAGAGAAACAGATGTGAACAGTTAAATCATCTGACACAGAAGAGACAGATACAAAATGAAAAAGCAGATATGTGAAATAACTCTAGAAAATAAACACACAGAATGACTTCACAATCAGCCAGAAGAGTCTTATCATGAATGAACAAAAGGTGTTCCATGTGATGAAACAAAAATACTGCTAGTTCAGTCAAAGCACGATGACAAATTAATAAAACTAATGCAAAAACAAATGTACAACAAACTATTTAAAAAATACATTCATATCTAAACTGTAGTCAGTCTGGTTTAATTCGTTAGTCACAAGTCTGTAATTCTGCCTCTAAATGAGTTAAAATGATGATTTCATGAGCCAAAGATTTACACCTGACAGAAATAATGCTCACGGAGATACATCAACATACTCGACAAGAAATAAACACAACACATGTAAAGATCAGTGTCGATTATGAAAGCTTCTTCTGTCTCCTGGTTTTATTCGATTGATGTGAGAGTCAGTGAGATTATAGTGTAAATAGATGTGATGATCTGCTGCTGCTCTCATGAATCTTCTGCTGTGTCTTCATGTCCTTCTCTCAATCTTATTCTCACTTTCTGATCTTCCTGTTCATATCCTGTTAATATCTGCATATCAAATCCATAATGATGATGAATAATGTCTCACAACTGACGTGTGTCTCATGTAGATGTGAAAAGCTCCTAACAGACCCAACAGAACCATCAGCTGAAGACACCGGACCAGAACAAACACCACAGACACTGAACACACTAAACAACACAAACACAAACACAAACACAACCAACCAATCAATCAATCAATCAATCAATCAATCAATCAATCAATCAACCAAACAATCAACCAACCAACCAACCTATCAATCAATCTGTGTAGTTGATATCTGTAGATGAACAGACATGATCTCACCAGGACAGGGTTTGAGTCTAATGGTCTTCTGTGCGTGACTGACGTGGTTCTTCACACTGCAGCTGATGTCTCCATCAGTACCCTCATCCAGATCAATGCTGCTGTTTCCATCCATCAGTGGATCTCCATTCAGAGTCCAGCTGTAGAGGAGATGATCCCCCTCAGAGGAGCAGAACACCCTCATCACCCCACTGGAGAAGCAGATGATTGACACTTCCACTGAGCCAATAGGAGCTGGAGGGAGGGACACATCACAGTCACATCACTGTCTCAACTAATTATGAGTCAATATCAAGACATTTTTAAACCAAAGTTTTTATCTGATAGCTGGACTCACTGAATTAAACACACGGCATAGTTTAGTCAAGTGACAAGAGTGCAGCAAATGATTTTTTAAAATGCTTTCACACATCATTTTACAATGTTATACAGTAAGCAACATACTAGTATTTCATTTTGAAAATAGACTTATTACATGAAAAGTGCAGATGCTGTTGACTGAATTCTTCCAGATATTTAATAATGAGCTGTAATAAAAACACAGAGATTCAACTGATTCATTTGTATGAGAGTGAGATCTTTGGAGAACATGAGATTATAATGAGTCTGATGAGAGAGTTTCTGTACCTTCAACAATCACTTGAAGATCTCTAGATGTTACTGAGCCATCTTTGAGTTTGTGTCCCAGAGCTGTGTAACAGGGATTAGAATGATTAAACCAGCAGAACCGATCCAGATCTGAAGAACAAAACACACACACACAAAATATTTGTATATATTAGGGCTGTCAGTCGATTCAAATATTTAATGGTGATTAATCATGATTGTCTTGAGTTAACTCATTATTTATTGAAACTTAAACACATTTTTATCTTTTTATTTTCCAAATGTACCTTCAATTAATACTTTTCAAGTGTTTAATACTCTAATCAACATGGACAAATATGGATGCTTTATTCAAACGTATGTTTATTATTAGTGAAACGATAGTCAACATAGAGCTTGAAGACTAGACATGTTTCAAAGATGGTAAACATGTTTTTCAAAGAATTTGTTCATGTCTATTAAACACTTGGAAAAAAGAACGTCCATAGGTTACGTATGTAACCCTGGTTGGCTGAGGGAATGAGATGTTGCGTCGAAACACTTTGGGAACCAATAAGCCCATGCCACCATACTGACAAATGCCTGTCTAGTGTGAAATCATGGCGAGCACCTCTAAGACAGAAGCACCTGAAAGTCTGGAGCAGTACCATACTTCTTCTGCCCTCAAGCATAACAAAAGAAACCTGTACCAACGGGTTTCTCCCCCAGTGAATGACCACCCAAAACGACGTGGAAAGCAGCTATGGCCACCACGAACACACAGCTTCCACAACTCAGGCGGGGATGAAAGATGGTGCCCCGCACCTGAAAGAGGAGATCCCGGCGAACGGGACTCTTCCATGGAGAGTCTCCAAGTAGGGATACCAGGTGAACCACAGGGGACATTGTGAGATATCTTGAGATGCAAACAAGTCTACCAAGTCGAACTTCTTCCAAATCTGCTCCACCACCTCGGTGTGGAGCTTCCATTCCCTGGGCCTCAGCCCCTGCCTCGACAGGATGTCTGCTCTCTGATTGAGGTGCCCAGGGATGTACACTGCTCTCACGGAGCCACGGCCCCAGCCTGTAAAGGGAGCGCCACTCTGACTCCAGACGTACTGGGGGAGTATGAGAAGCGATGCTCCCCGATGAGGAGCTGGAACAAGGCTAGGGCTGCTCTGCCCAGCAGCCCCTGAGACCTATGTCCAGCATTGGAAAATATCAGGGCCTTAGGGGTGATGCTGCAATGGGAACAGATAGCCCACAGGCATCTATCCCACCTTAGAGTTATATATATATATAACTCAAAAAAATCAAATTCAAAGCCAGATAAATATTCATCATTTAATTTCTCAGACTTAAATGCAGCCAAACAACCAGACAAGTGAACACAGTCTGATTATAATACAGGTGTATCTCAATAAATTAGAATGTCGTGGAAAAGTTCACTTATTTCAGTAATTCAACTCAACTTGTGAAACTAGAGTATTAAATAAATTCAATGCACACAGACTGAAGTAGTTTAAGTCTTTGGTTCTTTTAATTGTGATGATTTTGGCTCACATTTAACAAAAACCCACCAATTCACTATTTCAACAAATTAGAATATGGTAACATCCCAATCAGCTAATCAACTCAAAACACCTGCAAAAGTTTCCTGAGCCTTCAAAATAGTCCTCAGTTTGGTTCACTAGGCTACACATTCACTGGGGAAGACTGCTGATCTGACAGTTGTCCAGAAGACAATCATTGACACCCTTCACAAGGAGGGTAAGACACAAACATTCATTGCTAAAGAAGTTGGCTGTTCACAGAGTGCTGTATCCAAGAATGTTAACAGAAAGTTGAGTGGAAGGAAAAGTGTGGAAGAAAAAAATGCACAACCAAGTGAGAGAACCGCAGCCTTATGAGGATTGTCAAGCAAAATCGATTCAAGAATTTGAGTGAACTTCACAAGGAATGGACTGAGGCTGGGGTCAAGGCATAAAGACGTGTCAAGGAATTTGGATACAGTTGTTGTATTCCTCTTGTTAAGCCACTCCTGAACCATAGACAACGTCAGAGGCGTCTTACCTTGGCTAAGGAGAAGAAGAACTGGACTGTTGTCCAGTGGTCCAAAGTCCTCTTTTCAGATGAAAGAAGAAGAAATGCCAGTGGGAGCAGAGCTAAACATCCAAGGTAATGCACACTTGTACACTTAGGGACATTTTATGAATGAACTCAGCCAGCACCCTTAAGAGCTGACTGTGTGTGCTCCGCTCCAAGCCAAACCACACATAAATTGCATGCACCCCCACCCCTTATTATAGCAAGGGCAAGGAGAAACGTGCAATCTAAAATGCAGTATGCTTTTCATATGTAAAAGATTGAGATGGCAAGTCCTCAATCTCATATACATCATTGCTAACATCGACCTCCTCGGAGGAAGGAGTTCCTGAAGGGGAACATAGAAATACCAGGTTCCCATTACTACTTCTCTTTATTTGCACTGAGAGATTTACTTTTCTCACAACAGGGCAGCTCACTTGTTATGACCATGCAAAGTATAAATGTATTATTTATATTACATTTGTTTGCATCTCTGTACCCACATACTGTATTTTGATGCAGCCAAATTTTCAGTAAAACATACTGTTTTTGTTGTCAGACAATGGAATGAATATGAAATAGTGAATGAAACAAAACAAAGCTCTCCCTTCCGAGATCTGCACAAAAATCCTGATTTATAATTGAGCCCTCATCTGATGAAATCAAATACACATAAGATAAAGACAAAAGATGTGCTGTGATTTTGGCTATACTTACAACATAAAGGGGTGGTTTCCCGGACAGGGTTTAAATTAAGCCAGGAGTAGGCTTAATCTAGAATATCTAATTTTTGTTTAAAAAAATTACTTTCTGAAACACAGATTAAGTACAGATTACCATACCTGTCAACACTCCCGTTTTTCCCGGGAGTCTCCCGTATTTCACACCCATCTCCCGCCCACCTCCCGTTTTGTTATTTCTCCCAGGAAACTCCCGTAATTTGAATAGCCCTACCTCGTTATATGAATAATCACATCAATACTTTATTCCAAGGTTGTCCAGTTGCCAGATCTTGTATGAAACGCATCCTACTCACACAATAGATACATCATACAATTTTGAACCCATTTGTGCAGTTGATATCTGCGCAGGTAGACGGGGGAATTTGAATTAAGCGTCACTAAAAATGGCATTAGAAAGCAGGTGATGCTACGGCGAAAAAAACTTAATATAGCTGCAAATATAACAACAGTTGGTCGGAGGAATTTAATTTATTATCACGAAGCAGCATCGAAAATTCACACGCTTTTTGCAAAGTATGTTGCACTGATTTCAGTATCGGACACGGTCGGAAAAACGACGTAACGCAATCTCAATGGCACAATCACGCTGTGGAGGCACAAAGGGGCACACCCGCGATTTCAAACTTTATCAAAGTCTGCTACTTACAATTATAATTCCGGATGTAAGAAACACTAGGAAATGCCTTCATGTTAAATACATGAAGTACTGTACTTCATGTATTTAACATGAAGGTGTTTCCATGTACTTCAAGTACATGAAATTTCTTGTTACATGTTCCACATGCACCACATTGTTTACTTTTATTTAATATAAAATTTGTTATAATAAAGATAAAGAAAAAAGAAACATGAATAAGTCTTATTATTATCACAGCAATTCTTATTAATAATTACGTATTATGTATTTACTTATGTGTATTTAACTTGCCTCTGACCTGCCCCAAAACGCAACCCCCCATCTGCCGAGTCCCGCCCCCCACAACCCCACCCCCCCCCCACCCGTCCCACCCCCCCCGGAGTCTCCCGGATTTTGGTATCCAAATGTTGACAGGTATCCAGATTACTAACTCCAGGACTATGGAGTCCTGAACTAAAATAAACTTGATTAATTTAAAACCAGCTGTGTTAATCTGAATTATCACAGCAGAGGTTGCCTATAAAAACATGGAATGAAGTTCAAGAAATGCTTAAATTTGTATGGAACTAAGAAGCCAATCCTAGGAAAACAATAGCAGTGGAAAAATCCTGCAATCAACAACAACAAAAAACAAACAAACAAACAAAAATGTTACTGAACAAAAAACTTTTTTAGAGCAAGCAAACTGCACACGTCAAATAATAATAATAATAAAAAAAGGAATGCCTAGGAATATCTTTGTAATGAATTCTTGAATAAATTATTGCAATCAGCTGTTGTTGTCAGTTTTATATTATTATTATTATTATTATTATTATTATTATTATTATTATTATTATATTTTAAATAAAGCTGTTGTTAGAGAAAGATAGATAGGAAAACCAAAATAAATAAATAATAAAAAAAACATAAAAATCTAACTTATCAACAAAATCACATTATTATTATTATTTTTCTCTAGTACACATTGACCACAATTATTTGTTGTTCTATAAATTTTTGGATTTTTTTTCTTTTCAGATCATTTGCGTGGCCAAAGGCTCCAAAGATCTACAGCTGGATAATTTTTATTTATTTATTTTTTTATTAAAAAATATAAATGGTTAACATTGATTTATTTTCACGGACTTCTTTGTTCATATCTACCAAGGGTGCCTATAATTTTGATATATAAAGACTGGAAACACAAGTTAATCTGAAGTTAAACCTACCTCCTGGTAGGTTTAATTTAAGCCTCAGTTTAGTCCTGAAGTAGCTCTAGTCTTCCTCCAGGAAATCAGCCTATTAAATTCTGGACTATACCAAGATCCTCTTTCTTGGCTGTCATTTGGCAACTCGAAGTTTCAGCTCCCTCCACAGATCTTTTATATGTTTGAGGTCTGGAGACTGGATAGGCCCCTCCATGACCTTAATGTGCTTCTTCTTGAGCCACTCCTCTGTTGCCTTGGCGGTATGTTTCGGGTCATTGTCATGCTGGAAGATCCATCCATGACCAATCTTCAGTGCTCTGGCTGAGGGAAGGAGGTTCTCATCCAAGATTTTACAGTACATGGCCCCGTCCATTTGCCCCTCAATGCAGTGAAGTCGTCCTGAACCCTTAGCAGAAAAACAGCCCCAAAACATAATGTTTCCACCCTGTGCCTGACTGTTGGGATGGTGTTCAGAATTTCTCTCCCCCCAAACTCAGCGAGTCGAGTTAATGCCAAAGAGTTCAATTTCGGTCTCATCTGAGCATGGCACTATCTCCCAAGCCTTCTCTGAATCATTTAGATGTTCTTTGGCAAACTTTAAATGGGCCTGTACATGTGCCTTCTTGAGTAGGGGGACCTTGCAGGTGCTGCAGGATTTCAGTCCATAGTGGCGTATTGTTTTACCAATGTTTTGCTTGGTGACTGTGGTCCCAACTGCCTTAAGATCATTAACAAGCTCCTCCCCGTGTATAGTTCTGGGCTGATCCCTCACCTTTCTCATGATCATCTTTACCCCATGAGGCGAGATCTTGCACTGAGCTCCAGACCAAGGCCAACTGATGGTTGTTTTGTACTTCTTCCATTTCCAGTAATCGCACCAACAGTTGTCTCCTTCTCATCATGTTTCTTGCTGATGGTCTTGTAGCCCATTCCACCCTCGTGCAGATCTACAAACTTGTCTCTGACATCCTTTGACAGCTCTTTGGTCTTGTCCATGGTGGTGGGAGTGTCACGAAACGCACACAGACAGGTAGATCCAAATGCAGTGTTTATTAAAGGGTAATCCAAAATCATAAACAGTCCAGGCAGGGGTCAAAACCAAACATAAACAGTCCAAAACACGAAACACGAACATCCACTAGGGAACCAGGAAAAAGCAGGGTGACATGCAACAAGGACTCCGTAACAATGACAGAACAACCAGGGTATAAATACACAGGTGCAAACAATGTAAGTGGTGACAGCTGAATCCAATGAACAGTGATGAGCAGATAAGGCTAGTGGGAAATGTAGTACTGAAGGGGGTGAAAATAAGGGGAAGTGAGACCTCTAGTGGACACCCAGGGATACACAAACCAGACACCGTGACACTACCCCCCCTCTAAGGAGCAGCTTCTAGATGCTCCTCAGAACAAACCAAACACAAAACAAAGAGACCAAGAGGGAGGTGGACTGGTGGAGGCAGAACAGGGGGAGGGATGGCGGGCCAGGCCGGTGTAGGGGAACTGGGACCGGCCGCGATGGCTCCCCTGGTAGCCCAGGTGGCTCGGTCAAGATCAGGGGGCCATGGTGGACCCGAAAGTTCAGGGGACCACGAGGGACCAGGCAGTTCAGGTGGCCACGGTGGACCCGAAAGTTCAGGGGACCACGAGGGACCAGGGCAGTTTCAGGTGGCCACGGTGGACCCGAAAGTTCAGGGGACCACGAGGGGCCAGGCAGTTCAGGTGGCCACGGTGGATCAGTCCATTCTCGTTGTGCAGACGGCCAGGGAGGAATTCGCCATTTGAGTGGCCCGAACGGAACCTGCCAATCGGGGAGCCAGTAAGGAGCAGGCTGTGTGGCGATGGCCAGGTCACGGCATTGGGAACGGCATCGGGAACGGCCTCAGACAAGGGCACCGCCTCGGGAACGGCCTTGGACACGGGTATCGCCTCCAGGAACCATCTCGGGCCCCCCCGCATCGGCCTCCGGAACAGCATCGGGCACTGCCTCGGGAATGGCCTCAGGAACGGCATCGGACAAGGACACCGCCTCGGGAACGACCTCGGCATCGGGCACCGCCTCGGGAACGGTCTCAGGAACGGCCTCAGGAACGGCCTCAGGAACGGCATTGGACAAGGACACCGCCTCGGGAACGGCCTCGGGCACAACCTCGGGCTCGGCATCGGGCACCGCCTCGGGAACGGCCTCGGGAACGGCCTTGGACAAGGACACCGCCTCGGGAACGGCCTCGGGCTCGGGTATCACCTCGGGAACGACCTCGGGTTCGGGCACCGCCTCGGGAACGACCTCGGGCACGACCTCGGGCACCGCCCTGGGAACGACCTCCGGAAAACAGCATCGGGCCCCGCCTTGGTCTCTGGAACAAACATCGGCCACCGCCTCGGCCTCCGGAACCATCTCGGGCACCGCCTCGGCCTCCGGAACAGCCTCGGGCACCGCTTCGGCATCGGGCACAGCCTCGGCATCGGGCACAGCCTCGGGCACCGCCTCGACCTGCGGAACAGCATCGGTCACTGCCTCGGCATCGGGCACAGCCTCGGCATCGGGCACCGCCTCGGACACCGCCTCGGCCTCCGGAACAGCATCGGCCACCGCCTCGGCCTCCGGAACAGCATCAGTCACTGCCTCGGCATCGGGCACAGCCTCGGCATCGGGCACAGCCTCGGGCACCGCCTCGACCTCCGGAACAGCCTCGGGCACCGCCTCGGCATCGGTCACCGCCTCGACCTCCGGAACGGCATCGCGTCACCGCCTCGACCTCCGGAACGGCATCGGTCACCGCCTCGGCATCGGGCACAGCCTCGGCATCGGGCACAGCCTCGGGCACCGCCTCGACATCGGGCACCGCCTCGACCTCCGGAACCGCATCGGGCACCGCCTCGACCTCCGGAACGGCATCGGGCACTGCCTCGACCTCCGGAACGGCATCGGGCACCGCCTCGGCATCGGGCCACCGCCTCGACAACCGCCTCGGGCACCTCCTCGGTCACTGCATCGGGAACCGCATCGGGAACCGCCTCGGGAACCGCCTCGGGAACCGCCTTGGCCACCGCCTCGGACACCGCCTCGGCATCGGGCACCACCATCGGGCATCACCTCGGAGACAGGCTGACGCCTGTCTCCTCCTCCTGCGGCCTCTATGATGACGTGCCGGTGGCTCCTTGACGGAAGACTCAGGCATTGAGTCAACCATCATGTCTGCCAACACAGGTGTAGATTCGACCATCCTGTGCAGTGGTGCTGGGCTGGCGGTCATCTCGTGCTGTGGCGCTGGGCTGGCGGCCATCTTGTGCTGTGGCGCTGGGCTGGCGGCCATCTTGTGCTGTGGTGCTTGCACTGGTGGCCATCCTGGCCATTGGCGCTGGCTCAGCGGCCGTGATGTGAACACTCCCGGGAAACTCTGGGATCTGGCACATCCTGGAAAAGTAACTTAATACTGTCTCCGCGGCCATCTTGGGCTGTGGCGCTGGGCTGGCGGCCATCTTGTGCTGTGGCGCTGGGCTGGCGGCAATCTTGTGCTGTGGCGCTAGGCTGGCGGCCATCTTGTGCTGTGGCGCTGGGCTGGCGGCCATCTTGTGCTGTGGCGCCGGGCTGGCGGCCATCTTGTGCTGTGGCGCTGGATCAGCCGATGTATCCCACCGAGCACGATGGTGCAGGTAATTAGTAAAACCCCCCAAAAGTCCAGGATCTCCAGCCCCATCATCTCCCATTGAGGCAAAGGATCATCTAGGCAATTGTTGAATAAGTCTTTCAGTGCTGCATCATTATAACCTAGCCCGACTGCCCATGGTCCAAAAACACTTGCGCCAGGCCACCCACCTCACTCCCCCTTTGACGAAGGGTGGTTAAGTTCCGGAATCTCCCCCTCCGTTCCCACACAGAGGCTTAGAAACAAATTCAAAATCCAACAAAGCTTAATCCAAAAACAAAAAAATCCCAGGCGTCACGAAACGCACACAGACAGGTAGATCCAAATGCAGTGTTTATTAAAGGGTAATCCAAAATCATAAACAGTCCAGGCAGGGGTCAAAACCAAACATAAACAGTCCAAAACACGAAACACGAACATCCACTAGGGAACCAGGAAAAAGCAGGGTGACATGCAACAAGGACTCCGTAACAATGACAGAACAACCAGGGTATAAATACACAGGTGCAAACAATGTAAGTGGTGACAGCTGAATCCAATGAACAGTGATGAGCAGATAAGGCTAGTGGGAAATGTAGTTCTGAAGGGGGTGAAAATAAGGGGAAGTGAGACCTCTAGTGGACACCCAGGGATACACAAACCAGACACCGTGACAGGGAGAGGTTGGAATGGAAGATATAGATTGTGTGGACAGGTGTCTTATACACCTAACGAGATGTCAAACTGGGAAGCAGCATATGTTTTACATCAGCAACAAATGCACATGTACTACTATCCACTGAAATTATATTGTAATGATATAATAATACAATATATAAATTATATTGTATTATTATATCAACGCTATAATAATATCAGTTATAGCTTTGATATATTGACAACAGCAGGCACGTGCACAGGGAACAGTCAATTCCACTCACTCACTGTATAGTGTGCAGGAGGCCCCGAGGTCACAAAAAAAAAAACCACAAATCTGCATACAGCTGCTTTGAATAGAAATATACAGATACAAACTTATCCCTTAAAAATAAAGATGTTTAAAAGGTCCTTCACAGCGATGCCATAGAAAAACCTTTTAATAGTTCCACAAAGAACCATTCAGTCAAAGCTTCTTTAAAGAACCATCTCTTTGTTAGCTTTTTTATAATCGGAAGAACCTTCTTTCGCCACAAATAACATTTTGTGAAACAGATCGTTTCTTCAGATTTTAAAGGTTTTTATGGAACCATTTAGACAAAAAAAGTTCTTTAATGCATGCAAGATGGGTTTGATGTAAAAGTACTCACATGCAGCAGTTTGCAGCAGCAGCAGCAGCAGCAGCATCAGTCCAAAGATGAGCATCATTTCTCTAAAGTCCAGTTTCCAGAAGAGCCCAATCCCAGCAGAAGAGTGTGATGATCTGTGTTCTGGCTCTCATCAAGACAAGCGTCTTCACAGCACAATGAGGAAATATCTGAAGAGGAAGTTTCCACTTATGCTGTTAGTTTGTACTACAATACATAGTGAAACTAAGAGAAATGTATAACAGATGAAGTAACGTACATTTAACTATAGCTCGTTTCTACAAGAAATAATGTTGTTGCGATTATAACTAGTAAACTAGCTAGAATTCAACATGGGTAGTCTTAACAGGCTGATAACCCTGGGAAATCAGGGCCGTGACAATTATCTGGGATTAAAATATTTAAAATAAAGTACAAAAGCTGTCTCTGGGATTAAAATATTTAAAATAAAGTACAAAAGTCTCTGGAGCAGCACCTTCTTAAAAGATACTAAACTACTACTAGGTACTAACGTGGACCCTCTAGTGTTAAATTAGGTATAAAGTGTGTTTGAAACTTTAAAGCCATACAGTAGGAATTAACTAAAAACACTGCTTCACACTCATGCAGTGAATTGTGGGATTGACAGCAGACCGGAAAAAGTGATGAGACAAGAGTGCGTGTTTTGACCATTTCATTTCCTATTTGGAAAGGAATTTGAGAAAGGAAAAGATGGCTCGTTCTGAACTGTTTTATTTAAAATGAGGGAACTTAGTCAGTCACACATTTAAAATACAAAATATTAGTAACGTAACTGTATGTGATTACATTTTGAATGGGTGATAATCAAATTACATCCAAGAAGAATTTTAGATCACTTAAGTGATTATTTTTTAATGTCATTTATTTCATTTAAACATTAATGTAAATGGTAACAGGCAATATCATAAAAACTGGATGTTATTTTTATTATTTAGTACTGTCCTGAATAAGCTATTTCACGTAACAGATACACTACATACACTCCACTCCACAACTCCATTTTATTCCGAGGTCACTCTAGCCACCAGATCCAGTCTGTATCCAAGTCAGAGGGTCACTGCAGTCACCCGGATCCAGTACGTATCCAGACCAGATGGTGGATCAGCACCTAGAAAGGACCTCTACAGGCCCTGAAAGACAGTGGAGACCAGGACAGCTAGAGCCCCAGAGACAGATCCCCTGTAAAGACCTTGTCTCAGACGACACCGGGACAAGACCACAGGAACCAGTTGAGTCCTCTGCACAATATGACTTTGCTGCAGCCTGGAATTGAACTGCTGGTTTCATCTGGTCAGAGGAGAACTGGTCCCCCAACTGAGCCTGGTTTCTCCCAAGGTTTTTTCTCCATTCTGTCACCGATGGAGATTTGGTTCCTTGCCGCTGTCGCCTCTGGCTTGCTTAGTTGGGGACACTTCATTTACAGCGATATCATTGACTTGATTGCAAATTATTGCACAGATACTATTTAAACTGAACTGAGCTGCATGATGACTTCACTGAATTCAATGATGAACTGCCTTTAACTGTCATTTTGCATTATTGACACACTGTTTTCATAATTAATTGTTGTTCAGTTGCTTTGACGCAATATTTTTTGTTTAAAGCGCTGTATAAATAAAGGTGACTTGACTTGACTTGACAAGACAAAATAACTGAATTTAAAAAAATTATAATAATAATTGCCCAATTCAAAAATGTACACAGCCTTGAGTCTTAACAGTCTGTCATTATCTCGATGATCCACAACTATCTTCATATTTTGTGATAGTTGTTTGTAAGACTCTTGTTTGTCCTGAACAGTTCAACTGCCCGCTGTTCTTTAGAAAAAAATCCTCAATGTTCTGCACATTCTCAGGTTTCCCAGCATCTTCTGCATATTTGAACCCTTTCCAACAGTGTCTATGATTTTGAGATACATCTTTTCACACTGAGGGTAGTTGAGGGACTCATACATAGCTATTACAAAAAAGTGAAAACATGCTGATGTGCAAGGAAGCACTATGCATTAAGAGCAGTGGGTGTAAATGCAATTGTTTTTATGCTTATGAACAAAAATATGTGTAAATTTGTCTCGTTTAGAGATCACACACACACACACACACACACACACACACACATATTATTTCCAAATATTTATATATATATATATAGTATATTGCATTTAGTACTGCTGTAGAATCTAATACTTATTTTATATTATATATTATATGTTTCCAGAAGACAAAATAAGTCCAGTTCACCCCGTTCAACAATTTGATAACTTTAGCTTCTTGAGCATCAGTAAATTATTATTATTATTATTTTTATATCTACATTATTACCTTCAGGAAATATTGTGGAAAACTGATGTTAAATTTCAGTAGATGTCATTCTTCTCTATTCTTCTCCAACCCTAATTAAACACACCTGAACAAGCTCATCGAGGTCTTCAGGATCATTAGTAATTTCCAAGCAGGTGAGTTTGAGCTAAACAAGACTGCGACACTCCAGGGACTGAGGCCAAACAAATTTTAAGTATTTTACTCTTTAAAGCATTAATTTTGAAATCTGTAGCAAAATACATTTTAAAAGTAACTTTTCCAACCCTGTTTATATTACCACAGAGAGCTGGTAAATAAAAAATAGGCCTACACAAGTATGTCTAAACATGTTAAAAATTATGTAGGAAATGCAGGATCTGCTGCTGCTCTCATGAATCTTCTGCTGTGTGTTCATGTCCTTCTCTAAATCTTCTCATCCTCACTTTCTGATCTTCCTGTTTCTTTCCTAATCACATCATCATCATCATCATCATCACACTCTTAATATTTGCATGTCAAATCCATAATGATGATGATAAATGTCTCTCACCTGATGTGTGTCTCATGTACATGTGAAAAGCTCCTAACAGACCCAACAGAACCATCAGCTGAAGACACCGGACCAGAACAAACACCAGAGACACTGAACACACTGAACAACAAGAATTAGACACAAAACAAAACCCATACTTCATGATTCCAGGAGTGTGTTTGTTAAACTTGTACCACATTCTGATGTCTGTGTGCTGGTGGTCACTGCAGAGGTCAAACTAGAGGTCACAGCTGCAGTAGTTGATCCTGAAATAAAACATCAGCACAGAATCAGTTTCTTTCTCCCTGAAGCACATCAACACAATTCACTGCTGAGATCAAGCTGAAACAAACTAGTGATGCTGTTAGTAGTTCATAACTGCCAGCAAACGTCATAATGATTGATGAGTTTGACCTTTGACATATTAATTATGTCCAGATGTGCACTTTGCCCTATTAATAATGTCCATATGCGGAACACCGGCGTGCGTGAAATCCATCCGTCATCCTTCGAGCTCCGCGAGGTGAAATGTGTTGTTTGTTCAAGACCAAGTGATGAATGAGATCCCTGAAGAATGAGTTTGTAGATCTTATACACACATTCTCATATCTGGACTCATCTGCGGACGCGTCTGTGTGTGTGTGTGGTACGTGACCGAGGTATCAGGTTGCGTTCTGTAATGCCCAGGGTGCGCGCTCTCTCTGGCTCTCTGTCTCTCCCGGTCTCTCTCTCTCTGTATGGGGGCTGTGAGAAAGATATTGGCTTTAATGACAATAATTAATAAACAATTTTAACAGATCGTGTGTGTGTGTGTGTGTGTGTGTGTGTGTTTGTATTTAATATGACTACGGTATAAAAAGAATCTCAACCTATTAATAAACTGAGAATAATTCAATAAAAATATTAACTCCACATAGGAAAACCAGGACGTGTTGATGAAGAATAAACAGAATAAATAATTTTAACAGATCGTGTGTGTGTGTGTGTGTGTGTGTGTGTTTTCATTTAATATGACTACGGTATAAAAATAATCTCAACCTATTAATAAACTGAGAATAAATCAATAATAAAATATAAATTCCCCTTACATTATTTTTGCGAAAGTCTTCCTTGCGCAGGCGTCACGATTCTTCAGATGATAGGTTTACAAAATTCTGGAGTTTAAACTCTGTGCGTTCTCTCTCTTTCTCTCTCTCCGCCTGCATGAGAGAGCTCTCCCGTCATCTCGGTCCGCTGCGAGAGAGAAAGCGGATAAGTTGGCAAAAACGTTTTAAATGCACTACATCTAACTCTATTACTTTAATGTTTAAATGAACATACTCCCTTTACAGCTGTTATCCGGCGGTTCTTGTTTATATTTTAACTAAGTTTCTTATTTTAATCATGGTATTCTTACATGATCTAGATTCTATAATAATAGATAGTTTTTTTTTCATCGTATCTAATTCCGTCTCAAACGTGGTTTAAAACGTTTTTTAATTGTTTAGCTAAAAAATCCTATTCAAAATGTTTATTCAGTGGGCATGCGAGAGACAGAGTGTGTGTGTGTAGCAGCGCAAACAATTTCCTTTAAGATGTTTATGTAAACACTTTGCTATTCTAACAGTGACTCGGGTGTGTGTGTGTGTGTGTGTGTGTGTGTGTGTGTGTGTGTGTGTGTGTGTGTGTGTGTGTGTGTGTGTGTGTGTGTGTGTATTTAATATGACGTCGGCATAAAATAATTTAAACAAAAATGCATCATGACTAATAATGAAATTCGGGATGCGTCAATAAATAGCCTTCAGGATCTGAGAAAACACGTCTTAAACTTTAAATCAGTATCGGTCTGTATCGCACGTTTGTTCTCACTGTCAGCACTTCTCACACTAAGCTGCAGGGGGTTCTGAATCGGCAGGGGGTGTCGCTGAAAACGGATATGCCCATATTTAAAATGTTTATTCAACTGGATTTCGAGAGACAGGCCCTTTGCTGCGCAGCGTGAGCTAATGCCTTTAAGATGTTTATGTAAACACTAAGCCAATCTATCCGTGACGATGAAAAATATTGTCTTCTGTCACGGTTATTATGTTGGGCATTCTTAAACTATTTTCACATGACCCTGGGCACTGTTTCAAAAAGCCTATGAAAACACAACATGTTTTCACATATGGTATAGAGACAAGCATAACACAACATGTTTTCACATATGGTATAGAGACAAGCATTAATATTTCTTATTAGTCATGGGTATGCTACTATATTTCTCAGATAGTTTCTCTGTCGTTAGTTAAAACGATGCCTGTTATTAATCAAATTTGAGACTTTTATACTATATGTTTAATGCTATATCACTGTTTAGTCCAGGAAAATGTTTCTATCACAAAAACAAATTAGTACCGGTCATATGGCTTCTTTTGGCAGACAAAGGAAACTGGCTAAGCCAAAGTTTTCACAGCTGCAGAGCGAGGTGCTATACCATAGAGCTCGGATGCCATCTGCTGGTTATTTTATAAAATTACACCCTTCATGAGAAACGGGATATTTGCGGTTTGAACTATAATATTCAATATGAAAACAAATAATTTGTTGATTATTCTCGCTACACGTTATGTGTTATTTTATCCTCAAAATCTAAAAGTTTATCAAATCATTATTTATAAAAGAAGAAGTGTATGACCGAGTCTGAAGGACGGACTCATAGGTGCGATAAAAGACTAGACAAAAAGTCGCGCGGGGTCTTTGTATATTCACATTCTCTTCATGGTTTTGGACAAAGCTCACTTTTTTCTGAGAACAATATGGAACGCCAAGGTAAGCTGAATTATATACTTAAAAACAGCAATACTATGCTTTTAATTTCCAGGATTAAATAGGTGATTAGACGTTTTTCAATTGTTCTCTATTTTAATAGATTTAATCTTATAGGATACACGGAGAAAAAGGAAAAAAGCCTTTTAGCCAGATAAATAAGTGTAAGTCTCTAATTCTTAGTCAATGTTTATACATGTTTCATTTTACAACAGAAAATGATTTTCATTTAATTGATTTTAATTGTAGTGGCAGCCCAACTGATCGACTGACAAGATGGTAAAGTAATCGTTTTTATAATTTAAAAACTTAACTCTTCTTGGGATTCGTTCCTCTATTGTCTTGCACGGAAGGCGGCTGCGTTAACGCGATGCCACGTGTTGACTGTATTATTCTGGCATAGTAATACTATTTATCCATTGAACATTTTAAATGTCTACATCAGAAAATTATCTTGTGTTTTTTATTTTATTTTTTTGTCTAGACGATATACAACTAATTGAGGAGCAAGTCTCACAAAATGGTAAAGTAAAATGTTTTATACTTTTAAAATTAAACTTCATTTGACTTTTGTACATCATTTTGCACAGAGCATTGCCACACGTGCTCCGCTACCTAACTACAGCTCGGGGCGTTTATTAACTTTATAACCTGTCTCTGCTTTAAATACGTTAAGTACAATAGAAAATGATTTTGTCTTTATTTCTAACAGATGCGCGACTCATCTGGGAAACTGCTTCGCAAAATGGTAAATGTTTTATACTTTAAAAAAAATATATTTTTTTTTTCCTACCCATTTGTGAGTGTGAGCCCACGTGTTACCCGCATTGTTTGCTGTTGCTAAGCTACAGTTAATTACTGTGTTGCGGATGCTAAGCCCTAAAATAATTACAGCAGAAATTATTTTGTCTTTATTTTGTCTAGACGACGTGCAGATGGTTGAGGAGCAAGTCTCACAAAATGGTAAATGTTTTAAAAATATAATTTCTTCTGACTATCCCGTTTGTTTGTGGTTGCTCCAACTAAATACTGAGTTGCGTACGGTGAGATCATAAATAATAACGGCAGAAATTATTTTTTTCTTTTTTTCTTTTTTTTTTCTAGATTTGCTACAGCTAATAACCCAGCCCAATTTTGTGGACCTGACCCAGGAGGACTGTGAACGCGATGTCCAAGCTGGTCCAAGCAACGCTATCAATACCCGAAATCCAACACACAGCCCCTTGAGAAAGAAAAGAGTGATCGCTACAGTCAGTCCGGCAACGCGAGAGGAATTACACAATAGTAAGTTTTATTTTATTTATTTATTTGTTTTTCTTTTCTTTTAATTTATTTTTTTAACTTATCCCTAGGCTCCTCTGGCAACCTCTTGTGGTACAGTCTTGTCATTTTTTTTTTAATTTATCCCTAGGCTCCTCTGGCAGCCTCTTGTGGTGCAGTCTTGTCATTTTTTTTTTTTTATAACTTAACCTTAGGCTCCTCTGGCGACCTCTTGTGGTACAGTCTTGTCATTGCTTTTTTTATTTATTTTTTATTTTATTTTATTTTTTTTTATTATTATTTTTTTTATCTTATCCGTAGGCTCCTCTGGCGACCTCTTGTGTCTTTAAAGTATTTACAATGTTTTTAACCTCTGTTTATTCTATACAGATAGAACGTCAGAGGTTGACAGATCCAATGTTGATACCGGACCTGAGATATTTCAAGGTGATCTTTTCATATTTATTTAAATACGATTTTTTTTTTTCATACTTTTAATATTTAACAAAGAAAATTGGTTGTTATAACTATAAATCTTTAAAAGCAGTAATAGATATTACATTGAATCAGTTTTGCCACAATTTTCAATTTTCAACTACTTTTTCTTTTCAGACGGCGAACCCAGCGTTGCGGACAACGCTGCTGACTGGACCGATACGCAAATAAATGCCTGGCAAAGGGCTGGTTGGTCGAGTGGCCGCAGTGAAGTTTCGTCAAAGACGGATAGAGACAGGAGTTCGAAGAGCTGATTGAAAGACAGGAGTCTTTATACAACGAACTCTTTATTAGGCAGAATAATTTCTTCACCGAATTAAATAACAGCATGGACGCTAGGTTTCATGAACTTCAAGGTAATATACAACAGACGATAGAGACTCATGTATATCATGTCGCATCTCTTCCACGTCATCAGAGCGCTGACACTCTGTGGGTTAGTAACACAGGAGACACTGCAACAGCGCCACACATGGAGATGGATAGAAAACGTGGAGTGGATCACAGCCTACTTCGGCCAATACAGAGATTTACTACTTCATCCAACTTTAAAATTGAACTGTTTAATGCGCAATCGCTCACTAACAAATCCGGCTTTATACATGATCACATTCGTGACAAAAGTTTGGATATAATGTGCCTCACAGAAACCTGGCAGAAACCAGATGTTTTTTCTGTTTTAAATGAGACTTGCCCTCCTAGCTACTGTTATCTTCAAAAAGCTCGTAGCTCCGGCCGTGGTGGTGGCTTGGCTGTCATCTACCCCAGTCACTTGGATTTGTCCCTTTTGGACATCCCCGAGCTGTCTTCTTTTGAATGTCTGGCATTTAATTGTAAGCCTCCATTCCCTATGACAGTACTATTAATTTACCGGCCACCCAAATCAACCTCAAACTTCATTTCAGAGTTGTACAATTTTCTTTCAACTATCTGTGCAACCTCCTCCAATATAATAATACTTGGGGATTTTAACATTCATGTTAACAATCCTACTTGTCATCTTGCTACAGAATTTTTGCAATTACTGGACTGCTTAAATCTCAGACAATATGTTGATGTCCCCACTCACATCAAGGGGAATATTCTCGATTTGGTCATTACTGAGTCAGCCCTTTTAAGCGCACCATTTGTATATGATCTGGGTGTATCTGACCATAAGGTCATCTCCATGGAGCTGTCCTTTCCGTATTCCTACATGAAGCCTAAACGTGAAATACGTTTTAGAAATCTGAAAAAGATTAACACAGAAAACATGACCTTAAGCCTTCAACATCTCCTTTCTTCAAATATTTCATCAGTCACTGAATCTGTGGGAATTTTATAATCAGACATTGAGCCGCATTTTGGATTTCCATGCACCCGTCAAAGTTAGGACAATTACGTTTTCCCCGTTCAGCTCCCTGGTTCACAAGTGACCTGCGAAAAATGAAGGCAGCTGGACGTGCCCTTGAACGGCGGTACAACTCTTCTGAACTAACTGTTCATTAGCTGGCCTATCTGGACCATCAAAAAGCCTATCTGAAGTCAATCAAAGAAGCACGGTCACAGTACTATTCAAATATTATTCAAAATAGTCCTGGCAATTCCAAACAATTGTTTTGCCACCATAAATCATCTCCTTAAACCCCAAAGTGCTCCTCTCACAGGAGCTACAGAAGAAAAATGTAATGATTTTATGAGCTTTTTTAGAACCAAAATTGCTAAAATTCGTTCCTCTTTTTCTGTTTCATCTCCCTCATCTTTCCCAACTGCCGATCAGCAGTCCGGTTGGAGGTTACTTTTGCTGCTTCCCAGAAGTTACTCAACCAGAGGTTGAGGACATCATCAAGGGGATGAGATCCTCCACCTGTGCCCTTGATCCCTTCCCTACAGCTCTGGTGAAAGCAAATATTTCTGTTATCAGTCCTTTTATCACTATGATAATAAAACCAATCAATTCAGTCTGGTCACGTACCATTTGTTCTAAAAACGGCTATAATCAGACCACTACTCAAGAAACCTACCCTGGACCCTCAAACTCTTGCTAATTATAGGCCGATATCCAACCTACCATTCCTTTCAAAGGTTTTGGAGAAAGTAGTTGCCAGGCACCTTCACGATCACCTCAAGTACAACAACCTTTCTTGAAAAGTTTCAGTCTAGCTTTCGTTCCGCCCACAGCACAGAAACAGCCTTAGTGAGAGTGACAAATGACCTGCTAATGACAGCTGATGCGGGTTCACCATCACTCCTTGTCCTCTTGGACCTCTCTGCAGCTTTCGACAACGTTGACCACGGTATACTTCTTAAACGGCTGCACCACTCTATTGGTCTCAATAACACCGTCCTGCGCTGGTTTGAGTCATATCTCACAGATAGATCTGAATTTGTGGCCATGGGAAGCTCTAGGTCCCGTTTACACGCTGTTGATTGCGGGGTTCCACAGGGCTCAGTTCTTGGACCTATTTTGTTCATTCTTTACATGTTACCCCTCGGCAAAGTCATCAGTCCATTCCTGGAATTTCGTTCCATTGTTACGCTGATGATACACAATTATACATCAAAACTGACACTCATTCATCAACTTCATCAACAATTTTATCAACAGTCACTGCCTGTTTGGAGGAAATAAGGGCATGGATGACTCATAACTTTCTCCAGCTGAATAGTTCAAAGACAGAAGCTATCCTCATTGGTTCCCCTCATCAGATCAGATCATCTTCCATAACCTGCATTACATTCTCTTGCCAGGACATTCCCCTATCATCATTAGTCACCAATCTTGGTGTCAAGTTTGATCCTCATTTAACCTTTGAGGCGCACATTAAACATCTTTGTAAAACATCTTATCTCCACCTCAGGAATATAGCCAGACTCCGCCCCACACTTACCCTACATGATGCTGAGAAACTCATTCACGTCTTTGTCTCCTCAAGATTGGACTATTGTAACGCTCTTCTCATCGGGATTCCTAGCAAGAGCATCCAGAAAACTCCAGCACATACAAAACAGTGCCGCTGGGATCCTGATGAGAGTGCGTAAATATGAACACATCACACCAATTCTTCGATCTTTGCATTGGCTTCCCATTTCTGCCCGGATTGAGTATAAAGTCTCCCTTCTCACACATCAGTGCATCCACGGCAATGCCCCCAGTTACCTTCAAGAACTCCTAACTCCACAGACTTCAGCACGTTCCCTCCGCTCCACAAATACCCACCGGCTCCGTCCCCCTAAGACTAAGTCCCGTACAATTGGGGACAGAGCCTTCTGTGCCGCGGCCCCCTCGGCTCTGGAATGCTCTTCCTGAACACTTGAGGGGCTCCACAAACGACAAATGGTTTTAAAAAGGACTTAAAAACGTATCTTTTTAAAAAGTTTTTCAATGTTTAAAAATGTCTTCATGTTTAATTTAGTTAGTTTTAGTTGGCAGTTGATTTTTAACTTAATTCTTAGATTGTTTTTTTTTTTTTTTTTTTTTTTTCTGCTTTTATTGTAGCACTTTGAGATTTTCTTTAAAATGTAAAGTGCTTTATAAATAAAATGTATTATTATTATTTATTATTATTATCTGCGATGCATACAAACACAAATGTCTGAAAATTACACAACGGTTCATGAGGTACTACAATCACAGCTAAGAGAGAGAACACTGATCGTTCAATTGCTTTGTGCGATTAATGGACGTCTTCAACAGCGATAGATGACGCTTATGTAATTAGTTTTATAACCAATATAATTTCTGTAGTTCTGTTTATGCTCTGTGCCTTCACACTATTGAATGTTTTTGTAATTCTTCTTTATGAATACTGTGACGATCTGTGCTTTTACATTTTTGAATGCTTATTTTTGTATGTATTGTGATTTCTTTTATATCTGCATTTTGCTTGTAATCTGCTTGTACGAGGTGACCACCTAATTTTTCTATACGAATACTGTTTTCGATCTGTTTACGTTCTGTGCTTTTACATTTTTGAATGCTTTTTATTTTTGCATGTTTTGTGATTTCTTTTATATCTGCATTTTGCTTGTAATCTTCTTGTACGAGGTGACCACCTAATTTGTAGTCTCTTGCCTGTAGTATTTTGAATGTTTTTTTTTTTTTTTCGATGTGAATACTTTGTAGGTCTGTTTATGCTCTACGCCTTCACACTTTTGAATGCTTTTGTAATCTTTCTATACGAATACTGTTTCGATCTGATTACGTTCTGGGGCTTTTACATTTTTGAATGCTTCTTATTTTTGTTTGTATTGTGATTTCTTTTACATCTGCATTTTGCTTGTAGTCTTCTTGTATGAGGCGACCATCTTGTTTGTAGTCTTTTGAGTGACAAAGCCATTTTGATTTGTATGTCACAATAGGATCACCATCTTTTTACCAATATTCTCCCTATTGTAACTACATATATATATATATATATATATATTACAATGGACGTTGGGGGTGTTCATAGCTGTCATTCAGACCAATCTCTCGTAGACCTGCTACAGAACACTATCGAAATGCACACAGAGGCACCCCATAACTTGTGTGATATATTACAGCGATTGATAGATCAGCATCCAAATTTTACAGAAATTATATTTAATAGTGGTCACCCCGAAAATGTTCATGATTTGCAACGATTAGAATCGGAAATAGAACAAACTCCTAACACTGATTTGTGTATACTGTTGACTCGCTGATTCGTCACGGAGGGTTCGTAAATGGATATCATGTAACACCTAGGCCTCGACTTAACAGCATGGAATTGCGAAGGACTATGAATATGCGTGAAATAAGGTCTACAGATTTAGCTGCGTATCACGAATTATTACACGAAAAAATTGAGGAGATAGCATTGTTTGCTAGAACTATCGGTGGGGACTCTAGTGTGATTAATTTAACGATGAATGGTGAAAGCTTGAAATCGCCTGTTAATGCCGTTTTAACATCTGGTAATGATTACGACGTTAATCTTCTTACCGAACAAATTGAAAAATTTTTACAGAGCGACGATCAGTTATTGTCCGACGACTCGGTCGAGATCGAAGTCAATGTAGCAATGAACAGACATGGAGGAGGGGGTAAGAGGCGTAAACTCACAGACATACCTATTCAACAGGTGATTAAACGGAAAAAGCTGAGTTTATTCACACCTATAAATAAAGATAATAAATTGTGCATTTATATCTGTCTATCCCGTTTTCTCAAGCCACAACTACCCGAGAGTGAATTAGAAAGTCGGGCGGCAGTCATTCACAACAACGCCGGATTTTCAATCCAAGACAAGATCGGTCTTCATGATATAGTTAAGTTTGAAAATCTGCTAGACATCAAAATTGTAGTATTTTACAGAACGAGTGCAGGAACTTTAGAAACGTTCAAAAATAATACCGAAATTCATCCTAAAACCGTGTTTCTTTATTTACATGATGAGCATTACTACATGATTCTGAATCTGACGGCTTTCATCGGTGCTAACTACGTGTGCCAATTCTGCTATAAAGGGTACTCAAAAATCCAAGATCAACATTGTAAACATGTCTGTAACGTTTGTTTTGACCAAGATTGTTACAAATACCCTAAGAGAACTGTTCACTGTCGTCTACGCTTTTGTAATTCGAAGCACTGTTACGACATGCACAAGAAGACAACCCCCCGGCAAAGAGAACGCCCCTTGCAATGTTATAAAATATTGCAAACTATTTAACAGATGGTACAAAATTATAGGACCCGTCGATTGTCACAAATGTGCTCCCTTACGCTGCAGCGATTGTGGAGCAGAACTGCATGACCAAGATGTACACTACATACACACACAGCACCCAAAAGAACAAAGAAACAAGCAAAAATTATATTACTTATAAATCCCAAACTCAATTTCGTTTGTGCTATCAGCTTTGACAACGAACGATTTGTGTCCGAAGGTACCAGCTGTGTGGAACAGCTGATTAACCTCTTCAGACAGCCCCGATACAAAGGCTACAGTTTCATAGCCCATTACGCCTCCAGATTTGACTCTTTTCTAATCCTCGAGTATTTTCGCAAAGCGGGTCTTACTCTCAATATCATCATGCAAGGGTGTAAATTAATCTTCATGCACAACGAAACTTCCCCCAACAAATAAAAACACAGTTATAGTTTTATCCCAATGGCTCTGTCTAAGATGCCTGCAGCTCTAAACCTTACCACTGCTGAAAAAGGATACTTCCCTCATCATTTCAATAGGAGGGAAAATGAGAACTATGTGGGTCCCTACCCTGACAAAAAGTTTTACGGGTATGAGAACATGTCAGATAAAGACCAGGCAAAGTTCGACGAGTGGTATAGCACAGTCGCGGGTAAATTCTTTCGTTTCAGGAAGGAGTTGTACGCATACGGCGTGAACAACGTCGTCTTATTACGTGAAGCATGCATGAAATACAGAGATGCGTTCATAGACTGTACCGAGCTCGATCCATTCACCTTTACCACTCTTGCAAGCTGTTGTATGGGAGTCTTCAAAACGCATTACCTCGAAAGAGACACACTGGCCCAGAACGCATAATAACATGTATGTCCAACGCAGCAAGACTTACTCTAATGCATCGATCGAATGGCTAGAGTATGTGAAACAGACCCGAAACGTAGACATTCACCACGCATTAAATCGAGGTGAAGTGGAGATCGGCCGTTACTTTTTAGACGGTTACTTCGAACAGGAAGGGGTGAGGTACGGGCTAGAATTCAATGGTAGTTTATTCCATGGGCACGAATGCCGCTTTGAACCCCATAATACCCACCCCTTGTCAGGCGTGCCTTTCAGCATTCTCAGAAGAAGGGCTGACGACAAGGTTAAGATTCTGCAAAACGCGTACGGCTTGAAAATAGAGACCCTTTGGGAGTGTGAATGGAATAAAATGAAACAGACTGAGCCCTCGGTGATGGCGTTTATGAGTAATTATTCGGCTCCCGAGAGGCTGAAGCCTCGAGATGCCCTTTTTGGCAGGTGCACGAATGCTTACAAACTCTATCACAAAACGACCGAAGGGGAGAAAATAAGTTGTCGATTTTACCAGCTTATACCCCTTCTGTCAAGCTAGGAAAAGCTATCCAATCGGTCACCCTGAAATCATTTATAATGATTTTGAACCGATTGAAAATTATTACGGGCTTATTAAGGCTACCGTGTACCCCCTGCACAAATTACTACACCCGCCCCTGCCTTACAGATGCAGAGGAAAACTCATGTTCCCTTTATGCCGGACCTGCGCTCAGACCGAAAACCAGACATCAAGCTGTAACCACATGGATGAGGAAAGGGCTCTCTCGGGGTGTTGGGTCAGTATAGAACTTCTAAAAGCAATCGAGAGGGGCTACGTTGTGGCCAAGGTCGATGAGGTTTGGCATTTCCGGCAAAGGACGGATATGCTGTTTTGCGATTACGTAAAAAAGTTTTTGCGTTTGAAACAGCAAGCATCCGGCTATCCATCCAACTTGATCACGGATGCTGACAAAGCGTCTTACATCAACAAATATTATAAAAAAGAGGGAATTCAACTAGACCCCGAAAAGATCAGTAACAACCCCGCTCAGAGGTCTATAAATAAGCTATTGCTTAATAGTTTATGGGGGAGATTCTCTATGAGAGAAGATTTAGCACAAACCATCCTTGTGAAAGACCCTGAAGAATTCACCAGTATCGTTTTTGGTAAAACCGATACCCTGAAATATTTTACGTTCGTCTCAGATGATGTGACCGAGTTTTATAGTTCTGTTCTAGCAGTCCGAAATCGTACGGCTATCGTACTGCCAAAGGAAAAGTGTGCATGAAAGCTAAGCGTATAACGCTGAACGCTAGAAATTCCCAAGCTATCCACTTAGACTCCCTGATTGGTCTGGTTAACGGCTATGTGACGTCTCACGACAATACACAATACATCTTGGCGCACACTGTAAAAAATTTTGAGAGAGATAAAGAGCACCTCACACTGCACAACAAGTCAGTCGAGAAAAGGTTCAAAGTGGTGTATAATAAGCGCAGGCTTTTATCCGATTTCAACACCCTCCCTTATGGCTACTGATTATATGGCACATAGAGGGGTTCGGGATGCTTCTGAGTTTGACTTTAGACTCATCCATCCGTTCTCATGCGTGATCAGTGGTCCATCCAATAGCGGCAAGACCTATTTTGTAAAACGACTGATGGAAAATGGTCTAAATATGATTTCTAAAAAAATTGAAAACATTGTTTATATTTACAACTGCTGGCAGCCTCTGTATGATGACCTGCTTAAATTGTATAACATTAAATTTGTTCAAGGAATACCAACGTCTCTGAAAGATGATCATTTATTACCACCTAACAAAGCTAATCTTCTGATTTTGGACGATATGATGAGTGAAGCTAGCGGAAATGGTCAGGTTGAAAAAGTTTTCACACAGTTTGTACATCACTGTAATCTTAGCGCTATTTATATAGTGCAAAATTTATTCGCTCAAGGTAAATCAAGTAGAACCATCAGCTTGAACACAAATTATTTAATTTTGTTTAAAAATCCATGGGATGCTAATCAGGTGATGGTATTAGCGAAGCAGATGTATCTGACCAATGCAAAATACTTTATGGAGTGTTATCAAGATGCTACGAGTCAGCCTTACGGTTACCTTATGATAGACTATAAAGCAAAAACGCTGGAACAATATCGGCTCAGAACGGGATTGCTTTCCGATCGCCAAGTGGTCTACCTCCAGAAAAAAAAGAAGAATCTGATCATTCATCATGTCTGCCAAGCTTTGTAAGCATTTACCTCTTCTAAAGATGCTACATAAAGCTACTCATAAACAGCGTCGTCTTATTTTACAGTCATCGTCCGACGAGCTCATTTTAGCACTCTGTGAAGTAGCACTAAACATCCTTTACGGTACAATTCCTATCAGCCGACAGCAGTACCAAAAATTAAAAAAAGAAAATCGGAAATTAAATTTCTTGCCAATAAGAAAATCGGTATAACCGCCAAGAAACAAGTTTTTAATCAGAACGGAGGTTTTCTTTTACCGCTCCTAAGCGTTGCTGTACCCTTTATTTCCAGTTTAATATCGTCTAGACAGGGTTGAGCATGGAATATGCCAAGAAGATATATCTCGTCCCCAAGAACCAACTGGAGATGTTGAAATCCGGAACCGCTCGCGAGAACATTAAACAGGTCGTAGAGAACGATTTGGCTTGGTTTCGATAATAGTCAATGTAATCAGCGACATTCATCCCCTGGGTGTTGTAAAGAGACATTTTTTTTATTTTTGTTTTGCGGGTCTAAAGTGTAGTTTTACGATGACTTTTCCGTAAGAGAACGGTATTTCGCGGTTTTGGTCGTCCTTTAATTCTACAGTGATGTCCGTGATATGAGACTTGTTGACCGATGCATAATGGGACTTGTCGTATCTAACACTGACGATATCATTCTTTTCACCGGTTATATGTACGCATCTTAAAAGGGGCACATACGAATCACCCACTGACTGGTATTCGATAATGTCGGTATAAACGTACATCGTATAGAATCCCCTGTTGATATCGGCCTGATGAGGTGGGTCTGTAATAATGCTCTTTGTAAAATCGGCGTTTTCATGGTAGGCTGAACGTCCTAAAGCTTCCTCAGGTTTCGTACCTAAAATAGCAGCGAGTTTCTCGTAGAAGCTTATCCAAACATTAGGTTTTGCAACCATTTGAACTTTGTTTATTAGCTGATCGAAAGCCAATACTGCAGTTGGGGCTATAATCTCATTTATCTTACGGACCACGGCACGGACGTTCTCATAGTACCCTCCGTTTATGTGGAACTTCCTGGATACGTAAAGCCCTGATATCACTTTAAATACAGCTTCGCCGGGTTTATTAGCATGTATCTGGGGTGGGGGTGGGGCAGTGTGTAGGTTGAAATACCCCTCGTCGTCCTGAAAGGTGTACCAGTTTCTAGGATATTCAATTTCAACGAGTCCTACTTGCCACTCTCCTTTCAGGTCTATAGTTTTCGCCAACCTGGTCGTATAACTAGATATACGATTTTCAGGATAAACCGACAAAGACGCATTGCACGGCAACGTGACGTAGAAACCACGATCATCCATGGTAGACCTTTACTCAAATGATCTCTTTCGGTAAAGGCTTGTACATTTTAAGGCTTTTGTAAGTCTACCAATGTTTTCTTGTATATATAGCTATTCAATTTCGATGGCCATCCTAGCCATTTCACTAAAACTAATGTAGATCGCCCCTGTTTTTTCTCCCCTAAAATCTTTTCCACCTTAAACGCTTTGTTTTTGCTCACGATTATTTTTTGTAACTCTTCTTCATAAAACACCCCATCGATAACGTCTCCATCATAATCAGAGAGTCTATATACCGGGGGATCACGAGGGATACACACTGAGATTCATCGGTGTAGTTCTGTTTATAACCCTTGGCGAATGGTCCTCGCACTTTAGAAATCCTGACCACATCCCCTACTTTATATTTAAATAGTACATGTTTGCTCTTCTTCATACTGCCGTACAGGTTTTGAAATACGGTACCTTCATTTTCTTTGCCGACGTCCGTCGGTCTCATCTTAATACTTCTATGGTAACTGGTGTTGTACCCTTGCATAATATCTTGCAAAACATCTATGTATCTCTGTGAATTTGTGGCTGATAAAAATCTCCACATACGACTTTTTAACATTCTATTAAATCGTTCCACAGCACTGGCCTTCAAATCAGTAGCCGTAGCAAAATGATGAACGTTGTGCTTTTTCAATAAATCTTGAAAATGCATGTTAAAAAATTCTGTTCCACGGTCTGTCTGCAATTTCTTTGGAACGCGTCCTTCTTCGAGTATAGATTTGAATGCTTTAGTAACTTCGACGCCGCTCTTATTCTTCAATGCTTGAGCCCAGGCGTACTTACTAAAGATGTCGATACAGGACAACAGATATTTATTATTATCATTTTCCTTGGAGTATGCCGACATGTCGACTAGATCCGCTTGGAACTGCATATCCATACCATACACCACAACTTTATTACGTTTGTAGTTTATAGGCGCTGTTCTGTGTAATGTGTACGCATCCTCCCCAGCCAGCCAGTCTGAGACCTACTTATCACTCAGACGGACTCCTGTATCCTTTAACACCGCATCTTTTAACCGTTTTTTACCTCCTAAAGAGCCGGGGTTAGCTGGAGTGTAATAGACCTTTTTCATGAGCTCGGACATGTCGACGTTTCGAACCTCTACAAAAGAGTAACAAGTACAAGTGCGTCGTTTCGGGTTTTTATTAAAAAATAATAAAGAAATAGTGACAAGAATAAATTTCAAAACTTGAATACACAATGACGAGAATAAAATTCAAAAATAGGATACACAATGACTAGAATACAATTCAAAAATGGTTACATAATGCATAATGGAAGTAATAATAATAATAAAACTGATAGAATGATGTTACAGACTGTCTAACCAGTAAAGACAATTTACACAGGACATATACCCCCGACCTAGTACGTAGTCGACCAGAATTTCAACCATTTCGCTGACCTTGTTTGACTAATTTTTTTGAAACAAACTTCACACATACGTCAGTTACATATGTACACATACATAGCACCTCGCTAACTCCTATTCCTTGGCCAGCTGCGGATATCTCATCTAGAATTTTTCTGAGCATTACAGTCGGTGGATCACCTCTGTTAATGCACATGTCGGTCAACGTATCCCATGTATCGTTAACTCTTCTCATAACATCCATTTGTTTCTTGAGATTCTTTATACGTCTCGTCTCTCCCTCGTAATCTTTCTCGGGATCATGCGCATGTTCGATAGCCGTAAGTATCATTTCGATCATCTGTTCTTTATAACGGGGGATAAAAACAACGTCTCTGAAAAAATTCTTCAAGCTACACACACTCCCCATGTTGTCGCTGTCACAGTCCAGGGGGAGACACACTGCTTTGCCAGAGATCTACGGTGTCGTAAACGACTTTCTTGTAGGATTCGTCCAGGAGCTTCTCCCTGATTCCTTGCAGTTTTGCGACGATGAATGGTTCATCTCTTAATTCATGCAGGATAGCACCGGTAGTTCCTTGAATCCTCAGAATGTTGTTGGTCATTAAACCACAGCGGCGTAGAGTGAAGTCTATAATAGTCTGAAGATCGGGTTTGAAGTGTTTGCGGGACAGCTCATCGAAACGTGAGTCGAAACAGTATGCCGCATGCTCAAAAAGACAGGAATGTTGCAGCTGACTCGGATGGCCCGTTGCGCAACCCTCACACTCTTCCCTCAGTTTGTTGTCAATAATGCGCTGTAGCAGCAGAACGATCGTGGCTTTTATTATTTTGAACCCAGTGCCACTGAAGCAGCCGTCTGTGGTATCGAACCCTGTGTGCGAGGAGGTAGTGCACAGGTCCTTTAGATAGCTCAGGTTGCGATATTCAAGCTCCGTGCAGAATTTATCCAAGCATTCTTTGTGCAGGTCGGGTGTGTGGTGTTCGTCTGTCGTAATATAATCGATAGCATTATCATCAGGAACAACTAGGTTGAAAGGAACGTAATCGCTTCGTAAAGAGGCTACTTGAGACAGCTTTTTCACCCCGACACTGCCGGGGGAAGTCTCGGGGTGAAAAAGCTGTGTTTTAATTTTGTTGTATCCATCATGCATGTCACACCACTTGAACATTTTGTTTACAATCGAAAAAAGTGCACTCAGCAAATGGAGATCACACCACTTGAACAACAATTGGAGGGTGAACATTTCGTGATATTCCTTTTGCTGGTCATCCCCAGAACAACTGCTAAGCTTTGTCTTGTCTTCGCAGGAGAATATGTACACGCAATCGTCCGGGGTCTTTTGGGCATGATCACCGATCACTCTGTACCTGATATCTGGGGTAGCGCCGTCCCATTCCCCTATGTACAAAGGCTCTTCCCCACAATCGTTCAGATCTTTCCAGATACGATTGAAAAATAATTGCCAGTCTTTTTCAGGAAATACCAGACAGGGGTCTTGATCGTGAACAAATTCGTTGGTCTCGTCAGACGTGTATAGCGTTATCGTTCAAGATGGTTTGTGAAATATGTAGCCGAATATGCGGCCGCTGATCAGAAAAAATTTGTCTCTCAAAAATTCAGTATTTTCGTGGAGAAACTTTGTCAAATACAGATTCGCATTGTACGGGTTTTCTTGGAGCCAAAGTCAGATTTTCCATCATCTCTTCATCCCAATCCTTCTCGGGAGTTTTAGGTGAGTATAAATGGTCCATGTCTATGTATTTCAAACCTCTTTTCTGATATTCCACAGAAGTGCACATGGTCTATTTATCTAAGTGCGTCCCTGGAACGCAACCTGATACCTCGGTCACGTACCACACACACACAGAGACGCGTCCGCAGATGAGTCCAGATATGAGAATGTGTGTATAAGATCTACAAACACATTCTTCAGGGATCTCATTCATCACTTGGTCACTGAACAAACAACACATTTCACCTCGCGGAGCTCAAAGGATGACGGATGGATTTCACGCACGCCGGGGTTCCGCATATGGACATTATTAAAAGGGCAAAGTGCACATCTGGACATAATTAATATGTCAAAGGTCAAACTCATCAATCATTATGACGTTTGCTGCCGGTTATGAACTACTGCTGTTCAAGAATTAAGAGCCCAATTAAGAGACTTGCATTATTAGTTGCTCTGGTTTCTATATGTATCTAGACATTCATGTATTAAATCTCACCAGGACAGGGTTTGAGTCTAATGGTCTTCTGTCCGTGACTGACGTGGTTCTTCACGCTGCAGCTGATGTCTCCATCAGTTCCATTATCCAGATCAATGCTGCTGTTTCCATCCATCAGTGGATCTCCATTCAGAGTCCAGCTGTAGAGGATCTGATCCCCCTCAGAGGAGCAGAACACCCTCATCACCCCACTAGAGGAGCAGATGATTGACACTTTCACTGAGCCAATAGGAGCTGGAGGAAGGGACACATCACAGTCACATAACAAACACAGAATCTTGTTCTTCCACACTGCTCATACTACTCATACAACCTTCACAAAGATTCAACTGATTAATTTGCATGAGAGTGAGATCTTTGGAGAACATGAGATTGTAATGAGTCTGATGAGAGAGTTTCTGTACCTTCAACAATCACTTGAAGATCTCCTTGAAATGTCTGTATGATCTGTGAGCTGTAAATATTTAATCTGTATTTCCCTGAATCTGCTCTGATCACGCAGTTTATTATCAGCATCCCACGGATGATGGTCACTTCAGGTCTGTTATTATAAAGATCACATTCAGTGTCCTCCATACTGCCATGCTGAAATCTACAAAATGGATCATCTTTTGTGTTGTTTATTATCTTTATTATTTTCAGCTTATAATTAGTAGCACCTAGCACCACCGGCAGATTGAGTTTGTGTCCCAGAGCTGCGTAACAGGGATCAGACTGATCAAACCAGCAAAACCGATCCAGACCTGAAGAACAAAACACACACACACACACACACACACACAGAGAGAGAGAGAGAGAGAGAGAGAGAGAGAGAGAGAAATGTGCATAAATATCACTCTCATCATGAACATGTTCCTAATAATGATCCAGATCAAAAACCACACAAAATGGTGCAGAAGTTCCTTCCGTCATTCATCTCAATGACTTTTCCATCTTTGCTTATGAACCTTGAGGTCTGAACACAATCACCTGAGCCATGAACATCATGTGACTGATCACTCTGGAGCTGCAGAAACATTTACTAAAATACAATGAAATATAAGCTATTTATGTTGCTTCTGTGGCAGGTAGAGATCGGTAAGTTCATCATTAGGCATTAGTTTATTTATTTGTTGGGACCAATAGAGGGGGTTGGATTACATGTATATAAACAACATGCATGTGTGACCTAGACGAGCGTCACTTCCCGGGATCCCGTTTCACTTCCGGTTCATGGACTAAGGGCTGCTACGATTTTGGGTATGTGAAACAACTATCGTTATGTGCATCTCTTTAAAACATGGACTATACATGTCGGTTTTCTGCAGCTTTGCAGGACGATTGCGGCAACTGTAGTTATCTCTGTGGCTGCAGATATTGTGGCTTTGACTTATTGTTGGTGGCGGCGTGTGTCTCGCATCTGTATATGCGACCACATTCAGGTAACGTTATGCGTTTTAATGGCTGTAATGGTGTGCACATTTGCTTGCATTTCGTTAGTAATTCATGCTTTTATTGTAGTCAATACAATGCTGTGTATGGGCGGATCAGGTCCCTGTGCCTGTTATCTGGTAGGTCTAATTCATGTGGGGTTTATTACATAAATGTCTTATGGTGACTGGTTAACATGACTAGTTTTCCCCTATGTTGTAGAGTGATAGGGGGCATACAGATATAAACTTGTGGTAGAAAATTGAGAACATGGAGGAAAAGGGGAAGAGCAGAGTTGTTTTGAGAGGTAAAAGAGGAAGTTAGAGATAAAATAGAGATAGAGCTGTACAAGAAGAGTAACAGAATGACGTAATGCAGAAGAAAAAAAATAATAGAACCAACATTATTATCATCAAATGTTAGCTTAGTTTCCAAACTCTTTAAAAGTTAATGCATTTTTATCAGTCGGTGAATGCTTTTGTTTTATTTTTTATTGTAGTAAAAGTGTAGTAACCATGTTTTTTTTTTTTTTTTTTTTTTGGCGTATTGATTGCCATTTGTATAACCACAGTTTTACTACATCTGGTCTCTGTAAACTACAGTTAGTATAGCAATGGTTAATTTGTGGTTACCATGGCTTAACTATAGTAACCATGATTTTTTGGGTTTAATTTGTGGTAAACCATGGTTCATTTTCATAAGGTGCACAAAATCAGCTGTTAAACTTTTTCTAAGAAGACCATAAAATCTATCACTTTGATGTCACGGCTCTTTAAAACAGGTTCTCTTTTATTGTTATTTAAACACTTCTATTTGACATGCCGTAATTGCCACGGATACACACTGTTAAGACCAGAGAACAGATCACTGCAGACAAACTCCCATTGTAATATTACAGTGTTTTTATGTGAGAGATTGATCAGCAGTATGAGTTTGATGTGAAAGTGACTCACATGCAGCAGATTGCAGCAGCAGCAGCACTTGTCCAAATATGAGCATAATTTCTCTAAAGTCTAGTATCCAGAAGAACTCAATCCCAGCAGAAGAGTGTTATGCTGCTTCAGTCACACAACCACTTTTCACTCTGACAGAAGAGGCGAATGACACTCATCTGTGCAAACAATATACTTATTAAACTACTGCACAGTTTCTGTGAGAGAAGAGGAAGTTGAGGTCATTCACAGGTTGGGGTCTCAAAGAAGGCCACAGGAATAAATAAAACATGCGTATGCTTTATCATCAAGGTGGGGAATTTCCATTGAAATGTTTCTGCAGTTTTAGATTTTCATAAAGACAATATGTAATATATTAATAAGCTGTTTTTGTCAGCCTTTTTGTCACTATTATGAACTTTTAGTTGTGGTTTATTCAGTTCCCGTCTTCCTTCCTGTGTAGATCACTTGCCCTTGTGTCCTTATTAGTTAATCATCCTCACCTGTTTGTCCCTCGTTAGCCACCCTACTTAAGTTCTGTCTGTTTAGGCAAGGCAAGGCAAGTTTATTTATATAGCACATTTTGTACACAATGGTAATTCAAAGTGCTTTACATAAAAAAAAGTAAAATAATCATGAAGAAAAATAATAACAAAAATAAAACAAGCAATTTAAAAACATAAAACAAAAAATTGTAGTAAAAATTGACTTATTTAAAATGAATTTAAAACAGTTAAAAATAGAAAATGATTTTACATAGAAAACAGTGAATACGTAAAATACAGTGCAATCAGTTCGGACATCGCACAGTGCTCATTCAATAAATGCACAGCTAAACAGATGAGTTTTGAGTCTAGATTTAAATGTGACTAATATTTTAGCACATCTGATCTCTTCTGGAAGCTGATCCCAGCTGCTAGCGGCATAATAACTAAAGGCGGACTCCCCTTGTTTTGTGTGAACCCTTGGTATTTCTAACTGACTCGATCCTAATGATCTGAATGGTCTGTTAGGTTTATATTCAGTGAACATATCTGCAATATATTTTGGTCCTAGATCATTGAGTGATTTATAAACGAGTAAAAGTTCTTTAAAATCAATCCTAAATGTAACTGGAAGCCAGTGTAAGGACCTGAGGACTGGTTTGATATGCTCAGATTTTCTGGTTCTAGTCAGAATTCTGGCAGCAGCGTTCTGGATGAGCTGCAGCTGTCTAATGGTCTTCTTGTGAAGGCCGGTGAGAAGATCATTACAGTAGTCCACCCTGCTGGTGATAAAGGCATGAACAAGTTTCTCTAAGTCTTGACTGGAAACAAAACATCTAATTCTTGCAATGTTTTTGAGATGATAGTATGCTGATTTAGTTACTGCTTTGACATGACTACTGAAACTAAGGTCTGTCTCCAGAATCACACCAAGATTCCTGACTTGATTTTTAGTTGTTTGTCCCCTAGAGTCAAGGTATCCATTCACCTTGAAAACTTCATCTTTGTTTCCAAATGCAGTGACTTCAGTTTGCGTATCGTCAAACACATGTATATCGTATGCACGCTAAAGTCAATTTTTGTGTTTCAATACCACGATTTTCTTTTTTTATTTGGTATACTATTTATACGCATTTTCTTGAGACCGGGCTCATCAGATTGGATCAAATATTCAAAATGGTTTATTCAAAAGAAATAAAAAAGCTTTATTTCTACTATCACTACAAGTAAGAAGTAAATTTCAGTACAAACTACGTTTTTTTTTTTCAAGAAAACAGCAGTAATCATGGGGTTGTAAATCTTAATGTAGTTAAATGAAAAGGCCCGTTTCACACTAGACACGTAAAGCGTAAGTAAAATATTTTGTACCTAAAATCCACAATGAATCCTGATGTTTTTGGATCAAATGTACCCTAGTCCTGCTAAAAAGTTTTGAACAACATTGAATTTGATCAACAATTTTTCGAATCATTTGAACCAGTTGCTTTGGAAGGCTACACGCTGGTCATGCCTGCTGGTCAGATGTAAATGCAACAAGAACTCAGACCAAACATACATCAAAACACCATTTACAAACCAATTCCAAATGATTTATTGAAAGTGTAATCCAATTAACAAATCACATAAAACCATTAAATATGAAGTGTCTGTGTTCTTTTATTCATTTGTCTTTTATTAACTTGATTTGTTTGTTTTATGGAGAGCTTGACTTTGGCAGTTTGATGTGCAGCCAAATTTGGTTCTTAATTTATCTTTTAGTGCTCAATCCTGTTCAGTAGCCACACAGTAATTCTCGTTACAACTGCATTATACAACCCAATTAACTAAATTCAGGAATTTAACACCTAACCCTAATTGACACTTTGACCACTTGAGACTTTTGACTGGAAATACAGTTTAATTTCAAAGCATTTTATTTTCATTTAACTAACCATATGCCAAATATACCTTTTTATTTTAAAACTGACTCCACTTTCAAATGAATAAAAAATAGACATAAGTGTCTAAACATGTTAAAAATCAGAAAATACAGAAGATCTGCTGCTCTCATGAATCTTCTGCTGTGTATTCATGTCCTTCTCTAAATCTTCTCATCCTCACTTTCTGATCTTCCTGTTTCTTTCCTAAACACATCACATCATCATCACCATCATCATCATCATCATCACACTCTTAATATTTACATGTCAAATCCATTATGATGATGATAAATGTCTCTCACCTGATGTGTGTCTCATGTAGATGTGAAAAGCTCCTAACAGACCCAACAGAACCATCAGCTGAAGACACCAGACCAACACAAACACATCTATCAATTAATCAATCTATCAATCAATCAATCTGTGTAGTAGATATCTGTAGATCAGTGGTTCCCAGCCTCATTCCTGGAGACCCCCCAACACTGCACACTTTGCATCTCTCCTTTGTCTGACACATCCATTTCAGGTCTCTACTAATGAGCTGATGATCTGAACAAGGCATGTTTGATTGAGGAGACATGGAAAACCTGTAGTGTTGGGGGGCCTCCAGGAACATGGTTGGGAACCACTGCTGTAGATGAACAGACATGATCTCACCAGGACAGGGTATGAGTCTAATGGTCTTCTGTGCGTGACTGACGTGGTTCTTCACGCTGCAGCTGATGTCTCCATCAATTCTCTCATCCAGATCAATGCTGCTGTTTCCATCCATCAGTGGATCTCCATTCAGAGTCCAGCTGTAGAGGAGATGATCCCCCTCAGAGGAGCAGAACACCCTCATCACCCCACTGGAGGAGCAGATGATTGACACTTCCACTGAGCCAAAAGGAGCTGGAGGGAGGGACACATCACAGTCACATGACAAACACAAACTCTTGTTCTTCCACACTACTCATATTATTACTGGAGTATGCAGTGTGTTTACTGTGTGCTACAGGAATAAAAATCTTCACAGAGATGCAAGTGATTCATTTGTATGAGAGTGAGATGTTTGGAGAACATGAGATTATAAAGAGTCTGATGAGAGAGTTTCTGTACCTTCAACAATCACCTGAAGATCTCTAGATGTTTCTGAGCCGTCTGAGTGAACGAGAGTTAATCTGTAATTCCCTGAATCTGCTCTGATCACACGGTTTATTATCACAGTCCCATTAATGACTGTCACTTCAGGTATGTTATTATAAAGATCACACTGACTCATCCTCATCCTGTCATTCTTTACTCTACAAAGTGGATCATGTGCTGTGTTGTTTATTATCTTCATTAGCATCAGGTCATATTTAATAGCATCCTGCACCATCAGCAGATTGAGTTTGTGTTCCAGAGCTGCATAACAGGGATCAGACTGATCAAACCTGCAGAACCGATCCAGACCTGAAGAACAACACACACACACACACACACACACATGTTTGTTTTTGTGAAAAGTGGGGACATCCCATAGGCGTAATGGTTTTTATACTGTACGAACTGTATATTCTATCGCCCTACCCCAACCCTACACCTAACCCTACCCCTTACAGGAAACTCTGTGCATTTTTACTTTCTCAAAAAACTAATACTGTATGGTTTATAAGCATTTTGAAAAATGGGGGACATGCGTTATGTCCTCATAAGTCACCCTCTCCTTGTAATACCTGTGTCATACCCATGTCATTATACAAAGTTGTGTCCTGATATGTCACAAAAACAAACACACACACACACACACACACACACACACACACACACACACAAACTCTATTAAGCATATATTGTTATTTAGAGTATCTGTAAACATCTGCAATTTTGAAATTATTTTTACCTTTCAAACTAATGTTTGCAAATGCAGAAGTTCTTTACATTTTCCATATGCAGCAGTTCTCTTTCCACATTTATTTGCAGTTATTAATTTAGCCACTTTTATCCAAATGATTTTGATCCAAAAGATATTTTACTTTTTTTTTTGTAAATCCAAAAATTATTCGCTATTTTCCTTCTACTCGTATTAAAAGTGAACTGTGAACTTCTGTTTTTATTGTTTACTTTTAAACTAAACAATACTCCATTTTTTTTTTTTTTTTACTTAGGACCTCTTTCTCAAAGGTCAGCAGCATCTCCAACCTGTGAGGAATCTGTTTCTCAAACTTTCTACCATTCTCTTCTCTCATCTGTCCTGCTTAGATTTATTTCATTACTGGTATCTAACACTTTACTAATTTTCCAATAATAACGTTCTGTTTATAAGTCATTTATAAATTATTAGTTAATGATGGACTAATCATTTACAAAACATGACTATACATTCATAAATGATAATAATAAGTAATAAGTTAACATTTTTTTTGTAATGTTTTTGAGGAGGCTGTGTGATTAATTCAGTTATAAGTCACTTATAAGTACTCACAATAAATCAAAATGATGAATGATTCATTTACAAAACATGACTATATGTTCATAAATGATTAATGAGTGGTATGCTAATGATTTACAAATCTAAGTTATCTTTAAAAAAGTTTAAATCATGAAATAAATCAAACTGATCATTAGTAGATGGTTTATAAGTTATTAGTTGATACCCCATTATTTATCGCTTAGAAAACTCATTGAAGTATTTATGTCAAAAATGTGTTTTGTATAATTATCTCTATAAACAATTGTTAATCATGCACAAAATGAATGAATAAATCATTAGTTAATGATCAGTATATGATTTATTGATGATGTTTTGCCATAAATGATGATAATGTTCATAAATGATTTTAAGAAGAGTAATTAAGCTGGTCCGTGTTCGAAAGCACAAACATGCAGGTATGCTAAACCACTATTTTTAAGAAGAGTAATTAATTTTGTTTTGAAGTGGATAAATCATTTTATATAATTCCTATGCCTTAAGGGCCGTACACACCGGGACGAATATCGGCGCGCGTTATTCGCCAGCGTTTTTCAACGCGTTTTTTGTGTTCACACCCAAGCAAATTTTCGCTGACGATGAGCCGAGTGAACATGCAAATTCATTCCCTGACATTAGATGGCGCTTAATGTAAAACAGAAATACTAGAAATACTAGTTCTCTTTTATCAAGATTTTTGTAATCGCTGTCGCGTTTGTCATATAGTTCTTTTGTGTTCCGACACCAACGAGACCAGCAACTCTACATTAATCTTGCCTTGCATCTTCTTCGTCTTATTTCTTCCCGGCAGTGTAGACGCTACTTGGCGTATATCTTCTTCGCTGTTACGTATGTGTGCTCAGCAAGACAGTTTTGTGTTTGAGCGCCCCCAAGTTGTGTTTTACTGTAACTTCAGAAGCTCCAGACAAGTGTGCAAAAGCGCCATTCTCATTGGTCGTATAGTTTTTGACGCGGCGCGTCAAACCAAAAAAACGAACCCGAGGCGTTTTTTAAAAAATGACGCTTTTATGCGTGGCGTTTTTCGCGTCGGTGTGCACACGCACATTGGCGCCCTTTGTTTAGTCACGAGGCGTTAAACGTCGTCGAATATCGCGCGCGAAATTCGTCCCGGTGTGAACAGGCCTTTAGTCAGGTGATTCCAGTGGCTTGTGTTAAATCCTTTCACTCATCAGCACAGACTTGTGTTCTGTGTGGAGTGTGTGGATCTAGTGATGAAGTGAACCTCTCAACCGCTTTTACCTTCCACTGAAGCTCACATCAATTAGTTAAATACTCCATGTGTGTCAGAGAAGACAGCTGTCTATACCCTCACCAGTCAGTACTTAGTACACACTACAAAGTGTTCAACACCTGTTATAGATGATGTGTAAACACAGGAATAAATCATTTACAAAGCTTTCTGCATCCCCTAATCTAAAGTGAAAACTATTCATCACTTGTAAATGTGTTACATATCACTTGCAGACCTTTCTTACCTGTTACAAATTATTTGTATATGTACACAAGTCATTTATAACACTTTCTGCATCCGATAATCTAAAGTGTAAACTATTCATCACTTGTAAATGTGTTACATATATTCTACTTTTTAATACACATAATGCATTCTGAATTGTCACATTTAATTATAAACAATATATTTGTTGACTATCTCATTTACTGAGGTAACATATTATTACCTATCAAGATTGTTACCAGAGAGAACATACAGAGGAAAGATGACAAACAGAAATCATGATAAATCATAACATCAATGAAACCAGACAGCTGATTTGTTAGATATTATAATAATCATTTTCATGATAAGCTTAAGATACACAATCCCTTTATGTAGATATATGATGTTGATGTCTGTAGATGAACAGACATGATCTCACTAGGACAGGGTTTGAGTCTAATGGTCTTCTGTGCGTGACTGACGTGGTTCTTCACGCTGCAGCTGATGTCTCCATCTCTTCTCTTATCCAGATCAATGCTGCTGTTTCCATCCATCAGTGGATCTCCATTCAGAGTCCAGCTGAACACACTCATCCCCCCACTGGAGGAGGAGATGATTGACACTTCCACTGAGCCAACAGGAGCTGGAGGGAGGGACACATCACAGTCACATGACAAACACAGAATCTTGTTCTTCCATACTCATACTATTACTGGAGTATGTAGTGTGTTTACTGTGTGCTACAGGAATAAAAATCTTCAAAGAGATTCAACTGATTAATTTGTATGAGAGTGAGATCTTTGGAGAACATGAGATTGTAATGAGTCTGTTGAGAGAGTTTCTGTACCTTCAACTATCACTTGAAGTTCTCTAGATGTTTCTGAGCCGTCTGAGCTCTCGAGATTTAATCTGTAATTCCCTGAATCTGCTCTGATCACACGGTTTATTATCAGCATCCCATTAATGACTTTCACTTCAGTTCTGTTATTATAAAGATCACACTGACTCATCCTCATCCTGCCATTCTTTACTCTACAAACTGGACCATCTGCTGTATTGTTGTTTATTCTCTTTTTTAACTGCAGGTCATATTTACTAGCATCCATCACCATCAGCAGATTGAGTTTGTGTCCCAGAGCTGCATTACATGGACCAGACTGATCAAAACTGCAGTTAAACTCCAGACCTGAAGAACAAAACACACACAATATAATGTACCAAAATCTATAAACATCATTCATTAAAATCAGACACAAATTACACAAACATTCACAGAATTAAAGTTCAGCTGAAGAAACACATCAAACAGAGTCTTGATCTGATCTCAGTTCATCTCAATAATACTCATCTTCATCATAAACAGATTTTTGTGATTTGTGTGTCTCCTGACTTCTACTAATTAGCAGCATAATCACATTACAGGACAGATTTAACTCGGTTTAGTGTGTAGTAAAAAAATAACTGTTAAAGTTATTCATTTTGACACTGTAATATCAGCTTTTTTTTTTTTTTTTTGTATGGCCTCAGTCAAAAAGCAAGTCTAAATGTTGATCGTATTCAAATTTAACTATTATGCTTTCACTGTCTGCAAACACTTATATGCATTTCTACATTATTCTGACAAATCATAAATTGACTTTGTCAGGCACTTTCTGTCCAATTCCCATTAACCTGTGACATTTCTCTGTTTATAAATAATGTCTTGATCTTTCTGACATCAGATTTAATGGACTGACATCATTTTATGAATCCTTCCTCAAACTTTCAGCACAACAGACATGAAGAAAGAAACACACACTTCCTCTCACATTTTAAACACTCCACTAATATAAACTGTACAGACCAGAAAAAGTCTATGACTAGATCACTACAGACTCTTAATGTAATATTGCAACTAGACTGTTTAATTAATGTGCTAATTGCTGTCAATAATCATGGGAAAATAATAATGTGTTAAAAATATTCACACAATTAATGCACCCCGCTCTATCCAGTCCTGTCCGTCATCTTACACTGATGCAGCTGCTGATGAACATGATGCAGGACAACTAATGTGTGATGAAGACTATTAGAATGCTGTTATATGCCACTAAAATACAATGGCAAAAGTGTACAGGTTAGTGTTTTATATTTATAACATATATAACATATATTTATAACATAGTTTTCCAAGACATGCAGTGTGGTAAAAACAGCAGAGAATAAAGTTCCTGAAGAAATGGGATGCACTTTTGTGTTTTTATATGTATTAAATTCAATGTACGTGTTTGGTAAGTTTTTCAAAATATGTTAACTTTTTAATGCTGCTTTAGCTAAAGCCTTCATCTTCTATTGTGTTCAACAAAAATCTTCTACTGAAGTCTGTTTGCAGACATAGATCAACTTTCTCTCACACAATAAATCCACATTGCATTGCAATCCTGCATTGAAGCTGTATTTGAGACTAAACATAACACATCATTTGTCACGTTCAGGAACTTATGTTCCCGAAATCATGAGATGTTGAGAGGAAACTTTTGTGTTGTAAGCTTATTTAACTAAGTATCACACATAATTTGTGTAAAATGTTAGTTGCTTGCACATTTTATTGGTACAGAGATTGTTATGTGTATTTTGTAAAACATTTGCAACTGCTTTTTATCACTTAATTAGAAGCAAATTAAATTGGTCATAGGAACAACTGAAGAGAAATGTATATTTACAAAAAAACTATTGTGTGTACAAAAGGTGTTAAATAAAGCTCTTAACTTGCTATTTTTTACCTCCCGAAGCTTTTTCAAGACGGTAGTGATGGCAAGATAAGCCTTATATGAAGCATTGAAGCTTTTCATCCAAGTGGTTCACCAAAAACGGGTTAATTTTCTCTAGGCTTAATTTGCTCACAATACCACCTGTTGGCCAAAGAGTGTAAAACAAGCAGATATTTTTACAGATGACCTGATGTGATCTATTTGTGCCAGTTAAGGCTTAGAAATAACGGGAAAAAAAAAAAAAAATCAATTTCCACATAGACTAATCTATTTATATAAATATATGTGTTTCAGATAATAAATTAGTTTGTGCTATAAAAACCTGTATAAAGCAAATAAAATACTGAAGTCTATATAAATAAGTCTTCATGGCAGTCATTGTATTACACAATGCTAGACGGCAAGAACACATCTTTTAGGCAGATTGGGATGCAGCATTTTTGAGAGTGAGAGAGAAGAAAAGATTGGATTTGTAGGTTTAAAAAACAGAAGTTAGACAAGGACAGAGAATCTGCAAGAGAAAGAAAAGCGGAAAAGATGAACCGTGTGAAAAGAACGGCACTGCGGCAAAGAGTTTACCATAATATTTGCTTAGTTTGAAAGTTCTTAAAAGGGAAAGTAATATGTTTTAATCAGTCAGTGAATGCTATTTTACATTTTTCTGATATAGAAGTACAAAAAAATCACTTGTTATCCATGGTCTAAAAAGACTGTATACAGACTATACTATCCTCTTGATTTTCATGGGTCTTAAACAGTCTCTCTTTTCACTGTGACTTAAACACTTTCTCTGACATATTATAATATTCCACTAATACACAGTGCAGAAGGTCAAAAACTATACTGATATATTCAGTGCAGACTTCTTAATTAACTATTATATTCATCAGAGATTGATCTGATTCAGCTTGATGAGATGAGTTTGATGTGAAAGTGACTCACATGCGCAGTTTGCAGCAGCATCAGTCCAAAGATGAGCATCATTTCTCTAAAGTCCAGCTTCAAAAAGCTCAATCCCCAGCAGAAGAGTCTCAGATCGAGTCTCAATTCAGCGTCTTCACTGACAGACAGCAGCTCTACTGACACATCAGGAAAATGGACATGACTTTAACAAAGAAAGAAAGAGGACGTTTCCCCCATATGAGGGGGAGGTTCTTTTACATTAAAATACACTGAGAGAGAGAGAGAAGGTATAATTTTAGTTCAACCTTTTTTTTTACAATTAAATTACATTAATTTAATCACATTTTTCTTTCAAAACATCAAAACAAACTCATCATCATGCAGTGTACATAATACTTCATTTATTCCCCATAATTCTATAAACTTTGTCAATGACTTTACCACTTATAGTATGCATACTCCCCTCTCATATCGAGATGCTAAAAGCCCCAAAACATGGGCTACAACACTTATTGCTCCTTGCCCCAACAGTTTATTTTCCCTTGTCTTCAAAGGGCTAATTTTGTCAGTACCAGATAAAAAAATCATTAAAACTAACACATTTTTCTTTCGAACAGAAAACGTTAGGCCCAAAAATTAACAATTTAAAGGAAAAGTCTTTCACCCAGGGACAAGAACTAATTACTTACAAAAACTAAAAGATAACCCAATCGTGACACTGCACACAAACACACAGAAAAAAATGAAAAACTGACTTTGTCAGCACAATGGTATAAAACTGTACATTTCCAGTCTATTATCACCACTGCCACTTATACCAACGACGGGGGAAATAAGCACCAGTTAGAATAGCTAAATATATGGGACAGCATTGCTATTAAGTGACTATATTCACTCTAAAAAAAATGGTGCTACAGTATATAGCACTGAACAGCTGTTCGTTGGCTCGTAATCATAGGGGAACCACTTTTAGTGCTATTTAGCACCTATTTTTACAGGCATTCACTCTCCTGCTCTTCTCACACCTGTTTCCCTTTTGCCCTGATTTTCTAGCTATTTAGACCTCATGTTATTTTCCCCTCTTGTCGGTTTATTGTTTGTTCGTTCATGTCCGTTACTGGCGCTTGAGTATTATTTGCTACTGATTCTTGTCCTGTCAGTGCGTCAAGTCTGATTCCTCTGTGCTGCGTTACTGCCTGGTGGAGCCTGCACTTGTCTTTACCTGCGGAGCACTACCTGACCGCTTACCTGCGTCGTTCATCCTGCCTGGTTTCAGTCTGGATTTTGTTTTCCTGTTCTGTGTTCACCAAGATGACCTGTGATCGGCAGACAGCCTGGTGTTGCATTTATTCTCTTTTATTTCAATAAAATCATTAACCATCTTTCGCTTTTGGGTCTATTTCGAACTGTGACAGTTGGGACATGTCATAGCATCTCTACTAAATTCCACACCCTTGAAAATTATAACAAGTGATGTCCAACTTTGGAAACTATAGTTCTCTCCCTAAATATGAAGAGGTAAAGAACAGATTGAGTTAATTCAAATTTCATAAAAAGCTTATGGACATAATTTTAATAGAAGTCAGACATTGAAGTGAGTTATTGTTTTTGCCACTAATCTTCAAAAAAAAAAAATCAGAGAAAAAAGATTTGTGATACACGCTCTGTAGTCAATTAATCCGATCTGAATTAAACGATTCAACCCAAACCGAAGTCCCGATATGTATCAAATGATTCACAATCCACGCTCTGAAGTTCCGATCTGAATAATGTTTTGTGAACGATCATTTCAGATTGGAATATCGGAGCAGGTTCGTGAATCTTTTGATTCAGATCGAAATTTCGGAGCGGGTTTGCAAATCATTTCACCAGTCAAATGTGTTATGGAAGGAGACACAGACAGAGGATTAGAATCAACAGGTATATTTATTGATGGCAACAGAGGCAGAAAGGAGAATGGGAGTTGAGTGGGTAGTTAAAGGATAGGTTCCCAGAATTATATTGGTCAGCAATAATGCTTCTTTATCTTACAGAAGCTCGTGGAATGGTTGGTAGTTGGATGGTAGATAGCACACACCTCTACCGTTGGATGTGACTGGACAATGGGAGGAGACAGATGCTGAGAGGAGTACAGGAGATAAGTACACAAGGAAGGAAAGGTTATCAATCTTTGGCTTTAGTAGCATAAAGAGTCCACTTCGTAGCATGAGACCCGGACACTGGAGTTGATGTGAGGTATGTGGCTTATAAACAGTCTTGATGAGGGTGATCAATGGAACAGGTGTGTGTACTTAAAAACTCAGGTGAGGGTGTGTGCTGCTGTGATTGGGTAGTGAGTGAGCCTGGCCAATCCGTGACAGTACCCCCTCCTCCACGGCCCGCTCCTGAGGGAACGAGGACCCCGATGTCATGGTGGTCTACCTCTTCCTAGGGAACCAGGAGACGGTCGGATGTGTAGAATGGAAAGCCTCCAGCAGAGTGGGGTCAAGAACGTCAATCCCTGACTGGACCCAAGACTGTTTCTTCGTCTCCTGGCCATAGCCTTCCCAGTCTACCAGGTATTCTAGCTGACCACCACGGCGCCGGGGAGTCCAGGCTCTGTGGAAACCAGAAGACAAAAGAAGATCATAGTAGACGGACGGAAACATCAAATGGCTCCCCAGACCAGGTTATGTGTTCCCCCTTACGTAACCACAGGTTATATTCACTAGTGTCCATCACCATCAGCAGACTGAGTTTGTGTCCCAGAAAAGCTGTGTACCAGGGATTTGATTGATTAAAACTGCAGTTGAACTCCAGACCTGAGACAACACACACACACACACACTTTGACCTGTTTATCATGAGATAATCGCTTGTATCCTTTTACAGTGTTTTACGGTCTTACATATACATTTTCAAAACTTTGCCTCTTTTTCTTCAAAACTTCACACACAAAGATAACAGGACCTTAACGACTACCAGACCTGTGGCTGTAACATCTGTCGTTATGAAAAGGTAATTTGAAAAACTTGTTTTCTGGCTTATCTGAAGGACCAATCACTGAACCTTACTGAACCCCCTGCAGTTTTGCTTACCGAGCAAACAGTTCCGGTGGATTGATGCAGTCAACAATGGATTTGCACTTCATCCTGCACAGGGGACTTATGTGAGGATCCTGTTTGGTGGACTTATAGTTCGGCTTTCAAACACCATCATCCCAACAGACCCAACATCAGACCCAACATGACCTCCAGACCAAACTGACCCAGCTCTCTGTTCCTAGCTCTATCTGTCAGTGGATCACCATAGATAGGCAACACAGCTAGTGAGACTGGGGAAATTCATGTCAAACAGCCGCTCCACCAACACTGGTGCCCATATATCATATCCATAAGCATATCCCAGTGTTTCTGAGTGGATATTTAGAAGTGTTTTATAAGTTGCAACGTCTGAAGAAAAAATTATATTTATGTGTACTGTAAAGTTAATAATGCGACAGGTAAGTTAAGCGGCACTGAATAATATTTGTAACGGTACTTTAGACTGAATTTGTATCAAAACTTGTATATTAAAAAGATGTAAAATATATTATATAAAAGTATATTTTATACAGAAATGTACAACATAGAACACATCGAATGGACTCTTTTCACAAGACTGTGATGACGTATTTATAGTCATCAGCATTATAAATCCTCAAAAGTTTTTCTATGTTCGTATTATTATAATTATATTTTTTAAATGTATATACATTTTATAACTTATTAGTGTTTCTAATGCAGCGTCGGTGGTGAGGGATGGTAAATTTGAACATCCCTCTTTCTTTTCCTGGACTTGCCGTTAACAGTTTCTCTCAGTTTTTTCCTCTATTTACTGAAAAGTGATGAAAACAATGACGTTCATGGTGCCCAAATTAATGATGCCCAAATAATAAATCTTAGTTGAGGTAGCATATGAAAAACACATGGAGTGAATGGGGTTACCATTTTAATTGACACAATTTGCTGTATAGTTTTCTAAATTTTGACCATTACAACATTAGTTTGAAAGGGACTATAAAACTTCATGTAACGGTTTTTAAGCCCACTAAAAAAATAACAAATCAAGACAACACTTTGAAGACGAAATTGACTGAACGTAGAATTTCTTGTGGAATTAGTTTTTACTAAACAAATAATTTACTTGAACACAGCTTGAATGTTTTTTTTTACAGTGTAATGTTTCCTGCGTATTCTGCTGATTTTATTTGTTTGTTTGATTTTCTTGTTTTCTTTTGTGTGTTTTATTCTTTTGTAAAGCACTTTTTGGTCAACCTTGATTGTGTTTAATGTGCTCTATAAATGTGTTGTTGTTGTAGCTAAAGTTAACAAATAATTCATTAACATTTAACGGAAAAAAAAGATTATTAATTAAAATATTAAGAATTAGTAATTAAAACATTATAAGTGTTCAAATTTGTGTTTTTGCTTTATCAATACAATGTTTTACCCGGCAGTTTCGTAAAAACACAGAAGAAGGTTCACATATCATGTGCTTCCAATATGGTTCATCAAATGGGGCAGAGCTTGATCAGACCTGAAGAACCCAAACACACAGAAGATGAACATGTACCAACATCGACAGACCCCCAGGTCAGAGTGTGTACTAAGCTGGTAGAAATATCCAAAAAATCTCTCCCCCCTCATCATGAAATTTCAATCAGACACAAATTCCATAAACATTCATAATAAGTTCTACGGAAGACACATATCACAGACTCTTGATCTTCATATCGACAGGTTTATCAATGATAACAAAAACATTACGTTTTTCTCTACATGTCCCCCTGAAACTTTTTGAAAACAACTGAAGAAATAGTAGAAGGCATGTACAACACACAAAAAACCATAATTCAATCATATTACATTAAAAATAACATGTACAAGCAGCCAGAAACATCAGAGGTCTGGTGTGTAAACTTAGTTTTCAGCCGATATTAGGATTTATAAATAAATGGCAGCATGTGTGGACAAATGTTAATAGAAATATCATGTATGACTTTAATAGAAATTGGCAACCTTTTTAATGTTTAATAATACTGAGGATGTTGATTGGCTGTGAAAATTCTGCTTTGAATTTTGCTCTTTTGAGTGCAAAAGAAAATATTTTTAATGCCAACTAATGACAGCTGAGCACAAAAAAGAATACAATTAATGACTATTTATACTATAGGAGGCATGTAAATCAGCAAATACATAAGAGGAAAATAACTTTAGAATATTTTTTAGGCAGCGGGGGAAAGCTGAACCTGGGATGATGTGTGAAAACAAGAAGAGAAGTGCAGTCCATTTTATATAAAACGCTGCTTTAGTTTGCAAAGCTTCGTCAAATGTTAAAGTAATAAATGTTTGATCAGTACAGTGACTTCTTATTCTATATTTTCCTGGTACATAATCAGCTGTTATACTTTACAGAAGGAGATTTCACATTGTAAACACTGAATTCAGACTCCTGCACTTTTATTTCTGAATTACCAGCACAAACTTTTTAAAGCACACTTTTATTCCTACATCATTTTTGGGTCGCTTTAACAAAAACACCTGAAATCTTTAACTAATTAGTCTTACAATTAATTTGAATAATACTTTGTCCTGTTATTTCAGAGATTAATCCTGATTGCTCAGCATTAGAAGAGTTTGATGTTGAAAGTGACTCACATGCAGCAGTCTGCAGCAAGCAGCAGCATCAGTCCATAGATGAGCATCATTTCTCCTAAAGTCCAGTTTCAGAAGAAACTCAATCCTCAGCCGAAGAGTGTGACGCTGCTTCAGATCGTCTGTGTGCTGGCTCTCATCAAGACAAGCGTCTTCACGGCGAACTCACACTGGCCTGACCCCGAGGAACCCTGAACCGCTTCACTGAGGAAGAGGAAGTTCTTCTATGGGAAGACACATGCTTTATTTTGCACTACAATACATCTGAACAAGAGACACTAAAGAGAAAGAAAGACAAGTATCCAGCATATTTTCTAAAAAAAAAGTGCAAAAAATCTTGTTTTGGAGCACAATGGCCGGATTTGTTATCTTTTCTGAGTGAAGTAAATGACTAGTTATGAGATGGCCTTCACAGATTCTCTTGCAGATCAATAAAAAACAGTATAAATTTAGTGTATTACATGAATGCTCTCTGGACAGTTGTATTGATAGTAAAGCCGAATCAGGTCTACATGGCAGTGTTGTATTGAGTGTGTGCTTATAGTTTGCACTCCAGTTCTAGTCAGTTCACATGTGAATGAAGAGAGAGGATTGTGATCTTCTGTTGACTTGAGCAGAGACTCATGGGACTCAGTGCTGCTGATGTAGAGAGCGCCACCTGCAGGAGAAAACTACAACTACAGCTGCACTCTTTCACAGCGCATCTGATCTCATTTCATTCAGAACAACAGGACTGAAATGAGCTTAATCAGATCTATCTCAACTTAACTTATCATTAAAGCTGCATTAAGGATGTTTTTAGTTAAAATTAACGAATTAGCCTACTTTAAAAAAAATCATTTTGGGGTGGTGGGGTATCACTTTTAAGCTTTGCTGTTAGACAAAAACACACACTTTCTTTGTTATGAAGCGACTGCTGCAGGAGGAAACAAGAGTTCCCAGCTCAAAATATTTGCTACAAATCATTTGATTTCTGTCTGGATTTATTGTTTTTTATACATGTTTTTTTAATGTTTAAAATCATTGATGTATGTTTTCTGTTGGATGAAGTGTTAATTTGACTGTGTTAATACAAAATTGTATGAGCGACTTATTGACTGCAGATACCGTTTCATTTCAGAGTGTTTTATTTTCACATTTAACTCAAATAAACAAACAAATTCAGCAATGACCCCATTTAACAAATGTCTAAAAAGGCATGTTTAGCATGTTCTATGATGCAAATATATTGTGAAGATAAGGCATGAATGTGGTTATATGTGTTAAAAGTCAATTACAATCCACAGCAAACCACCACAGACAGCAAAACCACAGACATGACACAACGAGAAACAGATCAAGATCTTCAAAACAGATAAAACATCTAAACAGACCTGTAAAATGCAACGAAATCAAACCATAACAGAATAAAGTGTTAAAGAAGCCAAGAGGAGGAAATATGAAATAAAACACAATGTGACAGATATGATTCAGAGAAATAAACGTTTATCCGTGATATCACAAGGGCACCCTTCGCACCCCCTCCCTCCCCTCAACGCCGTAATGAAATTAAACCAGTACTGCTAGTTCATACACACCCCGTCCGTGCAGGACACATTACGCCGACCAGTTGGTCAAACTAATAACTCAAGCATTCAAGGCTATTACAAAAACCCCGAGAACTGTCCAGAACCAATAATGTTCATAACTAAACACTGTTCGAAAAGCTGGTATGTGATTCTTAGTTCTGGTTTTCATTCACTCCCACCATTACCGGGCCGGTGTTATCCGACCATATAAGAGTCGTGCATACAGCGGCACTGAGATGTGCAATCTCCAGGAGCTGAACGCGGATGATGTAGTAGAGGAATTAGTGAGAGCTGACAAAGTTGATTCCTCAGAGATGTCGACATGACTGCTGGCTGCTATCCGTTCATAGGGGGAAAGTGTTCTACGAGGGTGAGATGTTCAAATGCTTCCGCTTACAAACCGAGATAAGATTTCTTCTAATCCATCACTGTTCTGAATAGCGAGCTTCCTGTTTCAGTTTCTAAAAGAAAGACCAGGTGCCAGACGCAATATACAAAGCGACGGTAATCAATCATCTTCAACACTCTTAATAATTCCGTGGCATGTCAAATCCATGAAATGAATGATGATACAATGTCCTAAACTGATGTGTGTTCCTCCATGTGAGATGTGATAAAGCTCCTACAGGCGGTCGTAAACGAACAGGTAAACCTATCGCTGAAGAAACCAGACTCAACACAAACACCAGAGACACGAACTCACAAACACAAGCAGTCCATCAATCAAATCCAATCAATCAATCAATCATGTAAACAACAGATTCGGACCCCCCCCATCTGTTTGTTAAGCAGGCTGTTCTAATGTTTGTTGCTGTCATGATCAACACAATTCACTGCTGAGATCAAGCTGAAACAAGCTAAAGACACTTTTCATGAATTAAGAGCCTTGACTGTTCTTCATCATTGGTGTTGCTGTGGTTTGTATTACATATACATATATACATACACACACACACACGGTATGTGGACATTCATGTATTTAAAATCTCACCAGGACAGGGTTTGAGTCTAATGGTCTTCTGTGCGTGACTGACGTGGTTCTTCACGCTGCAGCTGATGTTTCCATCAGTTCCCTCATCCAGATCAATGCTGCTGTTTCCAAACATTGGTCCTTCTTCTAGTATTTTTCCATTCAGAGTCCAGCTGTAGATGATCTGATCTCCCTCAGAGGAGCAGAACACTGTAGTCTGATTGGAGGAGCAGATGATTGACACTTCCACTGAGCCAATAGGAGCTGGAGGGAGGGACACATGACAGTCACATGACTCTTTCTCAACATGTAATCAGTGTCAATCTCAAATCATTTCTAAAATAAAATATATTGCTAAGAGCTTCTATACCTTCAACAATCACTTGAAGATCACTTTTCATTGCCATATCTATCTCAACAACAAATAGTGTGTATCTTCCTGAATCTGCTCTGGTCACATTGTT